>NW_022610562.1:0-57500 GCF_000309985.2 Brassica rapa
CTGGACCGTCTTCTTCCTTGTGCTTTTTCCATCCTATCTATGATTCGAAACTGGCCTCGTTTCCAACGGTTAGGTTCTTACCAAGATCGTCTGGGAATGGCAGGAAGAGCGATGTCTTGGTCCGTCAAACACATTCCGAAGTTGGAGACGTGGAACACATTATGAAATGCGTCCATCTGGCCGGCAAGTCCAACTTGTAGCCACCATCCCAACTCTTTCAATGACCTTGAACGGCCCCAAGTATCTCGGGTCTAACTTCCGTCTCCCGGAAATTCGGACTCGTCCTTTGAAGGTTTCATCATTGAGATACACCAAATCACCTACTTGAAACTCGAGATCTTTCCTTCTTCGATCTGCATAGTTCTTTTGGCGATCTTGTGCCTGTCTCATCTTGTCCTCAAGAACTTGATCTTTTCGTTGTCTCTTCGACAATCTCCGGACCAATCATGCTGCGTTCCCCAACTTGGGTCCAGCATAGGGGTGTCCTGCATGGACGCCCATACAGAGCTTCGTATGGCGACATGCCAATACTACTATGGAAACTATTGTTGTAAGCAAATTCTACCAGAGGTAGATGTTTCTCCCAGGAATCACCCCAGTCTAGAAACACATGCTCGCAACATATCTTCCAATGTCTGGATCGTACGTTCAGACTGTCCATCCGTCTGTGGGTGATAGGCTGTACTCATGTTCACCCTTGTTCCTAAGGCCTTTTGGAAAGCCTTCCAGAAGTAAGATGTGAACCTTGAATCCCTATCCGAGACTATGCTTGCCGGCACACCATGTAGACGGACGATCTCATCAATATACTTACGTACAATCTGATCTACCCCATCCGACTTCTTGATGGCCAGGAAGTGTGCTGATTTGGTTAGTCGATCAACCACAACCCAAACCGCATCCTTCTTATTCCTCGTGGTAGGGAACCCGTCACAAAGTCCATTGTGATGTGATCCCATTTCCATTCCGGAATAGGCAAGCTTTGTAATAACCCACTAGGCACCTGATGTTCTGCTTTGATGAGTTGGCAAGTGGAACACTTGGCCACCCATCCGCTACATCTGCCTTCATACGGATCCAATGATAGAATTTCTTAAGGTTCTGGTACATCTTGGTCGCCCCAGGATGAACCGAGAATCTGGATTTATGAGCTTCCCTCATAATCTCTTCCTTTAGACTCCTATCATTAGGAACACTGATCCGACCGTTTACTAGGATGGTACCATCCTTTGCGATCTGGTACTCCGTCCTATCATTCTGAGCAACCTTATTCAGGTTCTCGTCCTGACCTTGAGCCAACCGGATTCGAGTAAGCAGGTCGGCTTGTTAACCGCCTCCAACCCCAAAGCTTCGGTTGTCGTAGTCAGCACATTCAGCCGCAGAGCACGGACCATACCGTCCAGGTCGTCCGCCTCCCGTTCGGCCGATACATCAGCCCTCTTCCGGCTCAAAGCGTCTGCTACCAGATTAGCCTTTCCCGGATAGTAGGTGATGTCCAAATCGTAGTCAGCTACGAATTCCATCCACCTCCTCTGCCTTAAGTTTAACTCAGGCTGGGTGAATATATACTTAAGACTCTTATGGTCCGTAAGTATCTGAACTTTGGCGCCATACAAGTATGATCGCCAAATCTTTAAGGCGAATACTACCGCAGCCATTTCGAGATCATGGGTGGGGTAGTTTCCCTCATGTTTCCTCAATTGCCTGGACGCATAGGCAATGACTTTCCATGCTGGGTCAATACGCAACCTAGTCCAGTGATGGACGCGTCCGTATAGACCACATATGGTTGGTCGGCCTCCGGAAGCACTAGGACGGGTGCGCTAGTCAGCATGTTCTTAAGTGCGGAGAAACATTCCTCACACTCTTCAGCCCATGTGAACTTAACGTCCTTCCCAGTCAACCGCGTCATAGGCTGAGCCAAGCTTGCGAATCCTTTCACAAACTTCCTATAGTAACCTGCCAGCCCTAAGAAGCTTCTGACTTCCGTAGCACTGCGTGGTCGGGGCCAATCCTTGATTGCCCTGATCTTCTCTGGATCCACCGAGATGCCCTGATCGGAAACAATATGGCCGAGGAACCCAATACTCTTCTGCCAAAAGCTACATTTACTGAGTTTAGCATAGAGTTTGTGTTCTCGTAATCGTTCCAGCACGGCTCTCAAGTGTTTCTTATGAGATTCCTCATCCTTGGAATAAATTAGGATATCATCAATGAAGATGATCACGAATTCATCCAAGAAATCTCGGAACACGCTGTTCATCATTTTCATGAAAGCGGCAGGTGCATTGGTCAGACCGAACGGCATCACTACGAACTCGTAATGACCGTACCTGGTCCTAAATGCCGTCTTCCTAATATCATTTGGCTCTATAGGGATCTGATGATACCCTGAAGCCAAATCGATCTTGGAAAACCACTTGGCTCCTTTGAGTTGATCCAACAGTTCGTCTATCCTGGGCAACGGGTACTTGTTCTTCACAGTGACCCTGTTCAACCCTCGATAGTCGATGCACAGACGCATGCTACCATCCTTCTTTCTCACGAAGAGGACTGGTGCACCCCAAGGGGAGCTACTTGGCCGTATGAACCCCTTGTCAAGCAATTCTTCTAATTGCTTCTTTAGCTCGGCCATCTCGGCCGGAGCCATCCGGTACGGACTCTTGGACAGCGGAGCTGTCCCTGGCTCTAGTTCAATCGTAAATGGATCCGACCTATCAGGGGGGACACCCTGAGGTACCTGGAACACATCTGGGAACTTCGACACCAACGAATCCTCTGCAAGGTCTTTCAGACAGACAGAACTGCCCGGCTCTGTAGTTGTAATTGTAGCCAAAAAGGACTGACAACCCTGTTCCAACATCCGAATCGCTCGAACTGCTGAAACCACTACTTTCTCTTGAGCCGGACACAGACATTGGTACTGGATCGGTCGAAGCCCAGTCTCCAATTGCACACGACCTTTATGGCAATCGAGAGTGGCCCGATACTTTCCCAACCAGTCCATACCTAGGATCACTTCGTGATTCTTTAGGTGGACACAGACTAAATCCACAGGGATATTTGACATGAGACCTAGTGAGTTCATGGCTTGCCCTCCGGCCGCCCTCACTATCCCAAAATTATCTCCAGCGTCCAGACAGAACAGACCCTTTCCGACCAGTCCCGGACTCACAAAACTATGTGTAGCCCCTGTGTCGAAAAGTACGTGGGTTTCCACACCACCAATCATGAGGGTTCCTAACAGAGACCCTCATCAGAATCCCCTAGACATTCTAGGTTCCATACCAAGCATTTTCTACTTGAATGTAAAAAGAAAAATTTAGGAATTACCAGAGATCGAATCAAACGATCCAGAAGCGCCGTCGTCCCGGGACAGCTCATACACCCTTGGTGTTGTGGTCGGCCTACTCTGGGTCGACTTGCCTGTGTCTCCACGGCCCTTCCCTTGTCCTCCTTGTAGCTTAGGACAATCTGACTTGTAGTGTCCAGTCTTGCCACATAGGAAGCAAGTCACGGAGCCGCTGCCACTGGACTGGTCTGAGAATCGGTTTGGTCGAGTGCAGTTTTGGATCGTGTGATCCATGCTGCCACATCGCACACAAGCCCCCATGGCCTTCCAGCACTCACCGGGATGATTCTTTCCACACTTGGGACATGTAGGTCGGCCACCAGAGGTCTTACCTCCGTCCACCTGGTCCCACTTCCTCTTTTTATCATTTGTTTTGCCCGACGGGCCAGACTGTGACTTAGCCTTAAGCTTAGCTTCTTCAGCCAAGTTAGACTCTAGCAAAGCCACCCGTTCCACCAGTTCCCCGACGGTGTTGAAAGTGCGGATCGAGCAATGGGTCTTCAGTTCGGGCCTTAGGCCTCGGATGAACCTACGGACCTGGACTGCCTCGTCCTCCAGCTCTCTTCCAACAAACCGTCTGAGCCGGTTGAACTCTTCTTCGTACTCCCGTACGGTCCTGCGGCCTTGGGCCAAATCTAGAAACTGAGCTTCCAGACGATCCCAAGCCTCAGCAGGGAAGTATTTGCGGTTGAATTCAACTTCAAAATCCGCAAAACTTTCCAGACTCCCATTTGGTGCGCTTGTCCACCGCAAGCCACCAGTTATGCGCGTCCCCTTCCAGGAAGTGAACCGCAATGTCGCGTCTGTAATCCACTGGACAGCGAGTTGATTGAAAGTTTCGGACCAACCTACTCCTCCACTCGTCTGCCACAATAGGGTCGGTGCTACCGGAGAAATGCTTCGTACCCAACCGGGATAAATGTTGAAGCAGACTCAGATAGTCCACCTTCTTTCCAGACTTTTCCGGTGGATCGATCTCGATCACCTCGACCGTTTCCACAACTGGACCATTGGTGTTGGGGTGGTCGTAGCCACAGGCGTAGCCTGGCCAACCGAGGAGTTCACTAGTGGCGTGAACAGTTGCGCCATGGCCGCAACCTGAGTCCCCATTACCTTCATGGCCTCTAACAAGTCCTCTTTGGACAGTGCTGCGGGCACATTAGCCGTTCCATCGGCCGTTCTCTCATGCTGGTCACCATCGCGGTTAGCGTTCGAGGATTCCACTTCCTCGTCACTCTCCCGATGTTCCTGACCATCCTGTTGCGTCCCTGTAAGAATTAGCCTGATCAGTTGGCAACACGTCTCTAGTGTCAGCTGCGGCCGGATCGGTTTGCAATCCGGATAGATTGGTCCCGTCCATGGCCGCTTGACTAGACTGACCGGCTGTTTTCTTACTCTTTCGGGACTTTCCCGATCTGCTTTTTCCAGCCTAAGGATTCAGACAATGTTAGTACGAAACACACTAACATAAACAAAACAAAACAATCCCTAGACTAAGCAATCAAACCTCACCGTGAGACCTAATCAGCTGGCTGCGTGTGTGTGTGTGTGACTGCCTAACCCAACTATCCTAGAATCAAGCATGCTCTGATACCAACTTGTAAGACCCGAACCCTGGCCTCTCGACCTGATGGAGTCCGCAGACTTACTTATTAATTTCTTTGCTCGTTTGATCCATTTTGATGTCTATTAGTTACTAAGTCATATTCGAATATGAGGTTCATAAACAAAGGAACAGATTGCACAGCGGAATAACAATGTATAAACTTTGTATTACTTAGAAACATGAGATTCAATACACAACTTCTTAACAGTCTCATAGACAATCACTAGTTCATCTCTAGCATCATCTAACCACACGTTACACAGCCTCTCACTGACCGAGCCTTCACGGCTCCTTGGCTTGACCAGAACCATCCTTAGTTCCTGAAACCACAACCAGATAAGCATTAATCATAACCGAGAATAGAACGGATTGATTCTACCATGCTTGGCTTGGTTCCTAGAACTTAGATAAACCTCAGTCAACATAATCACAAAAATGTATGAACATACCTACCGTATCCTAAGTCATACAACCAACCACCCCTTGACTTAGAATCAGATAGATAGTCCAGAATAGATAACAGAACACACGAACAGATCCGGATCGTCCCCAAAGACCAATCCGTCTATCCGGATAGAATCTAGGTGCGACCGGCCAATGGAGTCCGGCTCAATGGCCCAACGGACTCCCTTACCTGATCCGGCCTTAGGCCTGGATCCAATCGGCCGAGTAAGCCTCAAGCCTAGTCCGGAAGGCTTAGCAACCGGTCAGACCTTGCGACTCTACCTTGGCTTAGACAAACCGTGACCTTGTCTTACTAGACACGCCATAGGCTGATCCGTAAGGATCGGTCCTAACCTGTCCCGAAAGACACCGTTTGGAACATGCACCCTTTGGCCAATCGTGCCTTTTGGTCCTCGTACCTTTTGATGTTCGCAACCTTTGGTAACTCGTACCTTTTGGTCCCTGACACCCTTTGGCAACTCACAACCTTTGGACACTCATGACTCTTGACAACTCGTGCCCTTTGGGTCATTCCCAACCGTTCGTCCTAACCGCCCAGTCTTGGTGCGATCGGATCATCCGTCTAACCGACCCGTGTCAAGGTTAGCGGTCTAGTTATGTTCGGCCAAAGCCTAGGGACGTGTCCCTTGGACTCAACCAACACAACCCTTCGTGTTTAACCAGAGAGAAGAGAAGAGAAACGAATTGAAATAGATAAGGAGAGCCGGATGGGACTTAGGAACCGACCAGAGCCGCGGTGCGGTCGCATGGACCGTCCGTTCGGTCTGATGGAGCCACGGCCCATCACATACCTTGTGAACCACGTCTGGGTTCTCCATGCTCTTCTCCTTGTCTTGATCTCCCATTCTTGACCGGAGTTAGTTCTCAAACGATCAGAGTCGCCGGAACACAACACCACCACAATCGGCCTTTCTCTTGGCCGGAACTCTCTCTTTCTCTCTTTCTTTCTCTCTACGTTTTTCTCTGAGTATTTTACTCTGGAATTGGATAATGAAATCGACCAGAGAGCCCCCATATTTATAGAAAACGAGGGGGTAAGTCTTGCCCCACGAACAGGCACGACTTGCTAGCGAATGGGCACCATCGGCCAAGAGTTGCCCCCTTTCGGCCACTTGCATCCCTTCGCCCTTTCTGATTGGGTTTGGGGTCGGCCACAAGCCCAACCCACGCCCCAGGCCTTCTGGACACAGCCCACAGCCTTGCCCAAGGACCCAGCAGCCCATGGCCTCATGGCCGGACCTCCCAGCCCGCCACTGACCCAGACCCGGACCATCGGCCTAAAGCCCGGACAGTCCGTCTAGCTGAGATGAGCTGACACTCAGCTGCCTCAGCTGAGTGAGCTAGTAGTCCAGCTAGTGGAGCTGACTTAGTAGGGACTGAGCTGGAGTGAACTGAACCTAGCTTCCTTGAGCTGGCCGAGCTACTCGTCCACTTCGTCCTAGCTACCGTCTTACTCGTCCTAGCTGTCTCTTAGCTTGTATAAGGTTAAGTCTAAGTTTCCTTATGTCCTTAACCTTCTTTCTCGACCATGGAACGCTTGCCTTGATGTCTCAAGACTGGCTTGTACGTTTCCTCGAACCATGGCCGGCCCAACAATCCTATTCAGGATTGGGGGCGTGACAGCTGGTCCTTGGACTCAGCACGCTGAACCTTCCCGTCGACTGTCCGGGTTATTTTGGCCCACGTGGGCTGTCTGTTCAGTACACACAAGACGTCTGTGGGTGTCCGCCAGCACACACAAGACGTCCGTGTGTGTCCATCAGCACACACAAGATGTCCGTGGCTGTCCGTGTGTGTTCGTCAGCACACACAGGACGTCCGTGCCTGTCCATCAGTACACATATCAGCACTTTGGTCCTTGGACTCAGCATGCTGACCCTTCCCGTGGACTGTTCGGGTGATTTTGGCCTACGTAGGCTGTCTGTTCAGTACACACAGGATGTCCGTGGGTGTCCGTCAGCACACACAGGATGTTCGTGTGTGTCCGTCAGCACACACAGGACGTCCTTGGCTGTCCACCAGTATACATATCAGAACACTGGTCCTTGGACTCAGCACGCTGGACCTTCCCGTGGACTGTTTGGGTGATTTTGGCCCACGTGGGCTGTCTGTTCAGTACACACATGACGTCCGTGGGTGTCCACCAGCACACACAGGACGTCTGTGTGTGTCCGTCAGCACACACAGAACGTCAGTGGCTGTCCATCAGTACACATATCAGCACGTTGCTCCTTGGACTCAGCATGCTGGCCCTTCCCGTGGACTGCTTCGGTGATTTTGGCCCACGTGGGCTGTCTGTTCAGTACACACAGGACATCCGTGGGTATCCGCCAGCACACACAGGACGTCTGTGGCTGTCCGTCAACACACACAGGACGTCAGTGGCTGTCCGTGTGTGTCCGTGTGTGTCCGTCATCACACACAGGAGGTCCGTGGCTGTCCATCAGTATACATATCAGAACGCTGGTCCTTGGACTCAGCACGCTGGACCTTCCCGTGGACTGTTCGGGTGATTTTGGCCCACGTGGGCTGTCTGTTCAGTACACACAGGACGTCCGTGGGTGTCCGCCAGCACACACAACACGTCCGTGTGTCTCCGTCAGCACACACAAGATGTCCGTGGCTGTCCGTGTGTGTCCGTCAGCACACACAGGACGTCCGTGCCTGTCCATCAGTACACATATCAGCACGTTGGTCCTTGGAGTCAGCACGCTGACCCTTCCCGTGGACTGTTCGGGTGATTTTGGCCTACGTAGGCTGTCTGTTCAGTACACACAGGACGTCCGTGGGTGTTCCTCAGCACACACAGGACGTCCGTGTGTGACCGTCAGAACACACAGGACGTCCGTGGCTGTCCACCAGTATACATATCAGAACACTGGTCCTTGGACTCAGCATGCTGGACCATCCCGTGGACTGTTCGGGTGATTTTGGCCCACGTGGGCTGTCTGTTCAGTACACACAGGACGTCCGTGGCTGTCCGTTTGTGTCCGTTTTTGTCCATCAGCACACACAGGACGTCCGTGCCTGTCCATCAGTACACATATCAGCACATTGGTCCTTGGACTCAGCACACTGACCCTTCCCGTGGACTGTTTGGGTGATTTTGGCCCACGTGGGCAGTCTATTCAGTACACACAGGACGTCAGTGGGTGTCCATCAGCACACACATGACGTCCGTGGCTGTCCATGTATGTCCGTGTGTGTCCGTCAGCACACACAGGACGTCCGTGGCTGTCTATGTGTGTCCATGTGTGTCCATCAGCACACACAGGACGTCTGTGGCTGTCCATCAGTACACATATCAGCACGCTGGTCCTTGGACACAGCACGCTGGCCCTTCCCGAGGACTGTTCGGGTGATTTTGGCTCACGTTGACTGTCTGTTCAGTACACACAGGACGTCTGTGGGTGTCCGCCAGCACACACAGGACATCCATGGTTGTCCATGTGTGTCTGTATGTGTCCGTCAGCACACACAGGACGTCCGTGGCTGTCCATCAGTACACATATCAGCACGTTGCTCCTTGGACTCAGCATGCTGGCCCATCCCGTGGACTGCTTTGGTGATTTTGGCCCACGTGGGCTGTCTGTTCAGGACACACATGACATCCGTGGGTATCCGCCAGCACACACAGGACGTCTGTGGCTGTCCGTCAACACACACAGGACGTCCGTGGCTGTCCGTGTGTGTCCGTGTATGTCCGTCATCACACACAGGAGGTCCGTGGCTGTCCATCAGTATACATATCAGAACGCTGGTCCTTGGACTCAGCACGCTGAACCTTCCCGTGGACTGTTCGGGTGATTTTGGCCCACGTGGGCTGTCTGTTCAGTACACACAAGACGTCTGTGGGTGTCCTCCAGCACACACAAGACGTCCGTGTGTGTCCATCAGCACACACAAGATGTCCGTGGCTGTCCGTGTGTGTCCGTCAGCACACACAGGACGTCCGTGCCTGTCCATCAGTACACATATCAGCACGTTGGTCCTTGGACTCAGCACGCTGACCCTTCCCGTGGACTGTTCGGGTGATTTTGGCCTACGTAGGCTGTCTGTTCAGTACACACAGGACGTCCGTGGGTGTTCGTCAGCACACACAGGACGTCCGTGTGTGACCGTCAGAACACACAGGACGTCTGTGGCTGTCCACCAGTATACATATCAGAACACTGGTCCTTGGACTCAGCATGCTGGACCATCCCGTGGACTGTTCGGGTGATTTTGGCCCACGTGGGCTGTATGTTCAGTACACACAGGACGTCCGTGGCTGTCCGTTTGTGTCCGTTTTTGTCCATCAGCACACACAGGACGTCCGTGCCTGTCCATCAGTACACATATCAGCACATTGGTCCTTGGACTCAGCACGCTGACCCTTCCCGTGGACTGTTTGGGTGATTTTGGCCCACGTGGGCAGTCTATTCAGTACACACAGGACGTCAGTGGGTGTCCATCAGCACACACATGATGTCCGTGGCTGTCCATGTATGACCGTGTGTGTCCGCCAGCACACACAAGACGTCCGTGTGTGTCCATCAGCACACACAAGATGTCTGTGGCTGTCCATGTGTGTTCGTCAGCACACACAGGACGTCCGTGCCTGTCCATCAGTACACATATCAACACTTTGGTCCTTGGACTCAGCATGCTGACCCTTCCCGTGGACTGTTCGGGTGATTTTGGCCTACGTTGGCTGTCTGTTCAGTACACACAGGATGTCCGTGGGTGTCCGTCAGCACACACAGGATGTCCGTGTGTGTCCGTCAGCACACACAGGACGTCCTTGGCTGTCCACCAGTATACATATCAGAACACTGGTCCTTGGACTCAGCACGCTGGACCTTCCCGTGGACTGTTTGGGTGATTTTGGCCCACGTGGGCTGTCTGTTCAGTACACACAGGACGTCCGTGGGTGTCCACCAGCACACACAGGACGTATGTGTGTGTCCGTCAGCACACACAGGACATCCGTCGCTGTCCGTGTGTGTCCGGTTTTGTCCATCAGCACACACAGGATGTTCGTGCCTGTCAATTAGTACACATATCAGCACATTGGTCCTTGGACTGAGCACGCTGACCCTTCCCGTGGACTGTTCGGGTGATTTTGGCCAACGTGGGCTGTCTGTTCAGTACACACAGGATGTCAGTGGGTGTCCATCAGCACATACAGGACGTCCGTGGCTGTCCATGTGTGTCCATGTGTGTCCGTCAGCACACATAGGACGTTCGTGGCTGTCCATCAAGACACATATCAGCATGTTGCTCCTTGGACTCAGCATGCTGGCCCTTCCCGTGGACTGTTTGGGTGATTTTGGCCCACGTAGGCTGTCTGTTCAGTACACACAGGACGTCCTTGGGTGTCCGCCATCACACACATGACTTCTGTGGCTGTCTGTCAGCACACACAGGACGTCCGTGGCTGTCTGTGTGTGTCTGTGTGTGTCCATCAGCATATACAGGACGTCCGTGGCTGTCCATCAGTACACATATCAGCACGCTGGTCCATGGACTCAGCACGCTGGTCCATGGACTCAACACACTGGCCCTTCCCGTGGACTGTTTAGGTGATTTTGGCCCACTGGGCTGTCTGTTCAGTACACACAGGACGTCCGTGGGTGTCCGTGTGTGTCCGTAAGCACACACAGGACATCCGTGGATGTCCGTGTGTGTCCGTGTGTGTCCGTCAGCACACACAAGACGTTCGTGGCTGTCCATCAGTACACATATTAGCACATTGGTCCTTGGACTCAGCACGCTGACCCTTCCTGTGGACTGTTTGGGTGATTTTGGCCCACGTGGGCAGTCTATTCAGTACACACAGGACGTCAGTGGGTGTCCATCAGCACACACATGACGTCCGTGGCTGTCCATGTATGTCCGTGTGTGTCCGTCAGCACACACAGGACGTCCGTGGCTGTCTATCTGTGTCCATGTGTGTCCATCAGCACACACAGGACGTCTGAGGCTGTCCATCAGTACACATATCAGCACGCTGGTCCTTGGACACAGCACGTTGGCCCTTCCCGAGGACTGTTCGGGTGATTTTGGCTCACGTGGACTGTCTGTTCAGTACACACAGGACGTCTGTGGGTGTCCGCCAGCACACACAGGACATCCATGGTTGTCCATGTGTGTCTGTATGTGTCCGTCAGCACACACAGGACGTCCGTGGCTGTCCATCAGTACACATATCAGCACGTTGCTCCTTGGACTCAGCATGCTGGCCCATCCCGTGGACTGCTTCGGTGATTTTGGCCCACGTGGGCTGTCTGTTCAGGACACATAGGAAATCCGTGGGTATCCGCCAGCACACACAGGACGTCTGTGGCTGTCCGTCAACACACACAGGACGTCCGTGGCTGTCCGTGTGTGTCTGTGTGTGTCCGTCATCACACACAGGAGGTCCGTGGCTGTCCATCAGTATACATATCAGAACGCTGGTCCTTGGACTCAGCACGCTGAACCTTCCCGTGGACTGTTCAGGTGATTTTGGCCCACGTGGGCTGTCTGTTCAGTACACACAAGACGTCTGTGGGTGTCCGCCAGCACACACAAGACGTCCGTGTGTGTCCATCAGCACACACAAGATGTCCGTGGCTGTCCATGTGTGTTCGTCAGCACACACAGGACGTCCGTGCCTGTCCATCAGTACACATATCAGCACTTTGGTCCTTGGACTCAGCACGCTGACCCTTCCCGTGGACTGTTCGGGTGATTTTGGCCTACGTAGGCTGTCTGTTCAGTACACACAGGATGTCCGTGGGTGTCCGTCAGCACACACAGGATGTCCGTGTGTGTCCGTCAGCACACACAGGACGTCCTTGGCTGTCCACCAGTATACATATCAGAACACTGGTCCTTGGACTCAGCACGCTGGACCTTCCCGTGGTCTGTTTGGGTGATTTTGGCCCACGTGGGCTGTCTGTTCAGTACACACAGGACGTCCGTGGGTGTCCACCAGCACACACAGGACGTCTGTGTGTGTCCGTCAGCACACACAGGACATCCGTCGCTGTCCGTGTGTGTCCGGTTTTGTCCATCAGCACACACAGGATGTCCGTGCCTGTCAATTAGTACACATATCAGCACATTGGTCCTTGGACTGAGCACGCTGACCCTTCCCGTGGACTGTTCGGGTGATTTTGGCCAACGTGGGCTGTCTGTTCAGTACACACAGGATGTCAGTGGGTGTCCATCAGCACATACAGGACGTCCGTGGCTGTCCATGTGTGTCCATGTGTGTCCGTCAGCACACATAGGACGTTCGTGGCTGTCCATCAAGACACATATCAGCATGTTGCTCCTTGGACTCAGCATGCTGGCCCTTCCCGTGGACTGTTTGGGTGATTTTGGCCCACGTGGGCTGTCTGTTCAGTACACACAGGACGTCCTTGGGTGTCCGCCATCACACACATGACTTCTGTGGCTGTCTGTCAGCACACACAGGACGTCCGTGGCTGTCTGTGTGTGTCTGTGTGTGTCCATCAGCATATACAGGACGTCCGTGGCTGTCCATCAGTACACATATCAGCACGCTGGTCCATGGACTCAACACACTGGCCCTTCCCGTGGACTGTTTAGGTGATTTTGGCCCACGTGGGCTGTCTGTTCAGTACACACAGGACGTCTGTGGGTGTCCGTGTGTGTCCGTAAGCACACACAGGACATCCGTGGCTGTCCGTGTGTGTCCGTGTGTGTCCGTCAGCACACACAAGACGTTCGTGGCTGTCCATCAGTACACATATTAGCACATTGGTCCTTGGACTCAGCACGCTGACCCTTCCTGTGGACTGTTCGGGTGATTTTCGCCCACGTGGGCAGTCTATTCAGTACACACAGGACGTCAGTGGGTGTCCATCAGCACACACATGACGTCTGTGGCTGTCCATGTATGTCCGTGTGTGTCCGTCAGCACACACAGGACGTCCGTGGCTGTCTATGTGTGTCCATGTGTGTCCATCAGCACACACAGGACGTCTGTGGCTGTCCATCAGTACACATATCAGCACGCTGGTCCTTGGACACAGAACGCTGGCCCTTCCCGAGGACTGTTCGGGTGATTTTGGCCCACGTGGACTGTCTGTTCAGTACACACAGGACGTCTGTGGGTGTCCGCCAGCACACACAGGACATCCATGGTTGTCCATGTGTGTATGTATGTGTCCTTCAGCACACACAGGACGTGCGTGGCTGTCCATCAGTACACATATCAGCACGTTGCTCCTTAGACTCAGCATGCTGGCCCTTCCCGTGGACTGCTTCGGTGATTTTGGCCCACGTGGGCTGTCTGTTCAGTACACACAGGACATCCGTGGGTATCCGCCAGCACACACAGGACGTCTGTGGCTGTCCGTCAACACACACAGGACGTCCATGGCTGTCCGTATGTGTTGTAGGCACGGGTCGGAGGGTCGGACGGACGGACGGACGCACGAACGGATGGCCGTTCCGCGGTTCAGCTTTGCCTCGGACAGATGGTACTGGTCGGCTCGTCTCTTGCTTGCGATCGAACCTGAAACAGATAGGAAACTTTAATGAGTTTTCAACAGGAACAAGAACAGAAACAAGATATGATTCTTTTGGGTTTTATGGAATTGGTTGAATGAAGTCTAAAACAAAAGATAAAGAAAGGAGTAGATTGGCGGATGGGATCAGCTGCTGGACGTATGTCTCTCTCAGCTAGATGCCTAGGTCGGACAGGAAGATAGGTATGGATCCGGCTCTTGCTGGACGTATGTCTCTCTCAAGATTCGGACAAGGAATGGAATGGATCGAAGGACGCCACAAAGAACAATGGATCGGCTCTTTGATATGTCACACGGCTGCTCTCAATGTTTCACACAACTGAAAGACTTAGGGTTTTCTTTGCTAAAGCAAATCGATTTCATAAAAGACTTAGCCGAAAAGTTGGCAACTACAAGGGTTTAAATAGATGTTCCTTACTGGACTTAAAGATAAAAAGGCCTAGACAAATGGCCAAAGTCTTAACCGAAAATACAAATAAAGAAAACAATAGACCGGTCGCGGTTTGAGATGTCCGGATCAGAACTCATAGTATGCTTGCTTGTTGCCTCATTAAAACCTTTCGGGAAAACCCAGTGGGACAAAACCTCGATAAGGAAAAAGAGTACAACACATACTACTCCTTCTGATGGTCGGCTATATCTCTGAACCGGAAGCAAGTTGGTTGGATGGATTGAGTATGAAGGTGGAAATGGTCAGGCCGGCTTCATTCTGGCCGATGGAGGAGAACTGGCTCGAATGGACAGGGTCTGGAACCTCTAGTGGTCACCGGTGTCTTCCAGCTTCAAGTCAGACAACTCCTGGATCAATAGTTGCTTGAACCCGGTTTGTTCCTGTGCAAGCAACTCCTGGACAGCTTTGGCAAATCCAGCTCTTATAACTCTTGAACCGGACCTTGTGGTAGGGCCTTTGCGGATAATGGGAACCTCAGTCGTGGGTACTACAACATCCCCTCCCTCTTGAACAGGTTCTGTCCTCAGAACATCTCCGTCATCTGCAATATAAGGAGACAAATCAGACACATTGAACGTTCGAGAAACTTGGAACTCACCTGGCAGTTCTAGCCGGTAGGCATTGTCATTGATCCGATCGAGCACTCGGAATGGTCCGTCTCCTCGTGGGGATAATTTGCTCTTCCTCTCTTCCGGAAACCGTTCTGGCCTCATGTGGAGCCACACCCAGTCGCCTGGCTGGAAGATAACTTCTGTGCGCCCCTTGTTGAGCTTAATCCGGTTCCTTTCAGCCTTCTTCTCCAAAGTCTCCTTGACTTGCCGGTGCATGTTCTTCACAAACTCAGCCTTTTTGTCACCACTCTGGCTGACTTGCATGGCTGGTGGCAATGCGGCTAGGTCCATGGGCGTCTCTGGTCTAAAGCCATACACGATCTCAAAAGGGGAGAGGTTAGTAATAGAGTGCCTTGCATGGTTATAAGCAAACTCAATGAAAGGCAAACAACTCAGCCAATTTTTAAGATTCTTACCCACCGTAGCCCTCAATAACTGAGAGAGTGTACGGTTTACTACCTCGGTCTGTCCATCAGTCTGTGGATGGCAAGTGGTCGAGAAAAGGAGCTTGGTTCCAAGCTTTTTCCACAATGTCCTCCAGAAGTGGCTGAGGAATTTTGTGTCTCGGTCGGACACGATGGTACGAGGCACTCCATGTAAACGCACCACTTCCTTGAAGAAGAGGTCAGCGGTTTGGCTTGCGTCATTGGTCTTGGAACACGGAATGAAGTGTGCCATCTTGGAGAACCTGTCCACTACAACAAAAATAGAATCCTTGTGTTCTATCTTGGGCAAGCCCAGCACAAAGTCCATAGACAGATCGACCCACGGTGCAATAGGAATAGGTAAAGGCATGTGTAAACCATAAGGATGCGACCTGGATTTGGTTTTGAGACAGACAGTGCACTTGGCGCAAAGGCTCTCGACGTAGCGCCTCATCCGGGGCCAATAGAAGTGGTCGGACAGGACGCTCAGGGTTTTGTCCCGACCGAAATGCCCCATCAATCCACCCCCATGAGCTTCTCTGGTCAGTAAATCTCGCATGGAACCATGAGGGATACACAGGCGTTTCTCCTTGAAAGGAACCCGTCCTGCTGATAGAATGGACCCATGGCTCCCTTAGCCGTGTTACTGTAAAGCTCAGAAAAATCAGGGTCAGTTTCATAAGACATTTTGAGTTGCTCAAAACCCATGATCTTAGCCTCCATGGTGGTAATGAGTGTGTGGCGCCGGGATAGGGCGTCGGCCACTATGTTGTCTTTTCCCTTCTTGTACTTGATCACATAAGGGAAAGTTTCCACGAACTCCAGCCACCTAGCATGCCTCTTCTTGAGTGTGGTCTGGCCCCTCAAATGCTTAAGGGTCTCATGATCTGTATGAATAATAAACTCTTTAGACAAAAGATAATGTTGCCAAGTTTCAAGCGACCTTACTAGAGCATATAGCTCTTTATCATAGGTGGGGTAATTGAGGGCGGCTCCACTCAATTTCTCACTGAAAAAGGCCACTGGCCGGCCTCCTTGGGTCAGCACGGCTCCTATTCCTGTCCCTGAAGCATCACACTCAATCTCAAAAGGTTTATCAAAGTTAGGAAGAGTTAGAACCGGTGCATGTGTCAAGCTATATTTAAGCCTGTTGAAAGACTCCTCTTGGGCAGGGCCCCAAGCAAAGGTTACATTCTTCTTGATCACGGAGGTCATTGGGGCGGCAATGGTACTGAAGTCCTTCACAAATCGTCGATAGAAACTGGCCAGTCCATGGAAGCTGCGGATATGTCCGATCGTGGTTGGAGTCGGCCAGTCTTGTATCGCCTTGATCTTCTCTTCATCAACCTTCAGTCCCTGTGAACTCACAACAAAGCCTAAAAATACCAACTGATCAGTGCAGAATACACATTTCTTAAGGTTAGCATAAAGGCCTTCTTGCCTTAAGGCTTTCAAAACCTGTTCTAGATGTCCCATGTGTTCAGTTAAAGACCTGCTGTAAATCAAGATATCATCAAAGTATACAACCACGAATTTACCAATGTAAGGTCGGAGGACCTCATTCATGAGTCTCATGAAGGTGCTAGGGGCGTTGGTAAGGCCAAACGGCATCACCAGCCACTCGTATAGACCTTGCTTGGTCTTGAAGGCGGTTTTCCACTCATCTCCTTCCTTCATGCGGACTTGATGGTATCCACTCCTGAGATCAATCTTAGAAAACACAACAGACCCACTCAGTTCATCCAACATATCATCTAATCTAGGTATAGGGTACCGATATTTGATGGTTATGTTGTTGATGGCTCGGCAGTCCACACACATGCGCCATGTCCCATCTTTCTTAGGCACTAGTAGGACCGGGACTGCACAGGGGCTAAGGCTCTCACGGATGTAGCCTTTGTCCATGAGATCTTGAACCTGCCGTTCCAGCTCCTTAGCTTCCTCAGGGTTGACACGGTAAGCGGCTCGGTTTGGTAGTGGCGCGCCGGGTACAAGATCGATCTGATGTTCTATGCCACGGATAGGGGGTAAACCGGCAGGGATCTCGTCAGGGAAGACATCCTTGTAACGTCCCATGAGGTCTTGTACTACGTCCGGTACTTCAGGAGCTTCTAAACCTGCAAAACAACCTTCCTTAAAGATCATTAGTAGCACCTGTGTCTCACGTTGTAATGATTTAAGCACTTGTCCGGAAGTCATGTAAAGGTTAGTGTTACTTACCTGGCCGGACTGCGTCATTGCCTTCTGCATATCATGAACTTCTTGAGGGCTGAGAGGTGCTAGGCTGTGCTTCTTGTTGTTGTGGACGAAACTGTAGATGTTGGTGCGGCCATGGTGAAGTGTCTCCTTGTCAAACTGCCACGGCCTCCCAGAAGTATATGGCCGGCTTGCATGGGCACAACATCACACTTGACCTGGTCGTGGTACTTGCCAATACTGAAGGACACAACAACTTGTTCGGCAATCTTGAGCTCAGTCTCATCATTGAGCCATTTGAGACGGTATGGTCGAGGATGGGCAGTTTTGACCAACCCTAGCTTATCAACAAGATACTTGCTAGCCACGTTAGTACAAGATCCGCCATCTATGATCAAACTACATACCTTGTGATCAACACTACATCTGGTGTGGAAGATGTTCTCCCGCTGGATGGTCTCTGGGTCAAAGAGGGTGCTAAGAGCTCTTCGGGTCACTAGCAGCTCGCCTGTCTCCGGGTAGTCGGTTACTTCCTCATCAGAGATTGCTGCCGTGGCCTCTGCCTCATCTTGGGATTCATACTCGCCATCCCCCTTTAGGACCATCACTCGTTTGTTTGGACAATCCCGAGCGTAGTGGCCTTTGCCCTGACACTTATAACAAATGATGTCACGAGTACGCAAATTTTGGGCTTGAGTCTTACCCTGCTCCGGCTTAGATGCATTAGACGATCAGCCTGGTTTGTCTTGAATCGGCTCTCAATCTCAATCGTCTTGCCCTTGTCGCCTTGCTTTGAACCCGGTTGAGTCCAAGCAGGTTTGCTGCGGCTGGTACTGGCCGTCTTGCGCTTGATGTGCTGCTCGGCTTGCGTAGCAAAGTGCAATAGATCGTTGAAGTCTTCATAGTGCTGTCTCTCCACCTTGCGGGCAATGCGGTCTTGCAGCCCTTCCAGGAATTGGGACATCATTGTCTCCTCGGGCTCGTCGGTCTCAAGCTTATTCCTAAGTGCCTCGAACTCCTCAAAGTACTCCTCCACAGTCTTAGTTCCCTGCGTAAGTTTACGAAAACGTTTTAGTACATCACGCTGGTAGTAAGATGGAATGTACCTCGCGCGAAGCTTGGTCCGCATCTCGGTCCAATTACGCGCTCTCCACACTGGCCCGGACTTGGCAACGTCTCGATCCCACCACGAAAGAGCATTGTCCGTCAGCTGGGCTGCTGCTAGGGCAACCTTCTTGGCCTCACTATATTGGTAATAGTCGAAGATGTACTCCATGCGCTTCTCCCACACGATGTAGGCATCCGGATCAACCTTGCCAGCAAACGTTGGGGGATGAAGCTTAAGCGCCTTGCCTCCCAACCAAGGCTCTTCCTCCTCTCGGTCTCGACCTCCCCTATGGTCGCGGCCTCCTCCTACTTGGGCCCGGGGTCCTCGCGCGTTCCTCCTACCTCCCCGGTTCGGCCTCTCCTCGTCCTGACTGCGCGTATCATCGGTACTGTCCGCGTCCGAGTCAGTGTCATGCGGATCCGGCTGATGCCTTCCTGGGGGTCGAGGTCCGTTGGGCCTGCCTCCCTGCCGTAGCTGAGCAAGCTCGGCTGTGATAGTCCTAAGGCTCGCCCTCAGTTCTTCATTGTCAGCTAGGAGCTGAGCGTTTATGGCCGCTTGGTCTTGACCTACATCTCCCATAGTTCTCTGAAAGAAACTCAAAGAAAGATTAAAGGCAAGAGGGGGTTAAATAGTTGCTTGAGTCGGATACTATGAGTATCGACCAAGGCTAATACTAAATGCAAAAATTTAAGACAAAAATCGAATCAGGTTTGAAAAAGGAAAGAGAGGATATAATTTTTTTTTTTTTTGAAAAACTTGGAGAACAATCCGAGAATTTAAAAATAAGGAAAGTAAATATATTTTTTTTTTAAATGAAAAAAACGAAAACTTGGAGAACAATCCGAAAAAAATAAGGAAAGTAAATATTTTTTTTTTTTGAATTGTGACGGCTAGGGTTCAGAAAGAACTGAGTTTCGCAGGAAACTTCAGCTCTGATACCAAAATGTTGTAGGCACGGGTCGGAGGGTCGGACGGACGGACGGACGCACGAACGGATGGCCGTTCCGCGGTTCAGCTTTGCCTCGGACAGATGGTACTGGTCGGCTCGTCTCTTGCTTGCGATCGAACCTGAAACAGATAGGAAACTTTAATGAGTTTTCAACAGGAACAAGAACAGAAACAAGATATGATTCTTTTGGGTTTTATGGAATTGGTTGAATGAAGTCTAAAACAAAAGATAAAGAAAGGAGTAGATTGGCGGATGGGATCAGCTGCTGGACGTATGTCTCTCTCAGCTAGATGCCTAGGTCGGACAGGAAGATAGGTATGGATCCGGCTCTTGCTGGACGTATGTCTCTCTCAAGATTCGGACAAGGAATGGAATGGATCGAAGGACGCCACAAAGAACAATGGATCGGCTCTTTGATATGTCACACGGCTGCTCTCAATGTTTCACACAACTGAAAGACTTAGGGTTTTCTTTCCTAAAGCAAATCGATTTCATAAAAGACTTAGCCGAAAAGTTGGCAACTACAAGGGTTTAAATAGATGTTCCTTACTGGACTTAAAGATAAAAGGGCCTAGACAAATGGCCAAAGTCTTAACCGAAAATACAAATAGAGAAAACAATAGACCGGTCGCGGTTTGAGATGTCCGGATCAGAACTCATAGTATGCTTGCTTGTTGCCTCATTAAAACCTTTCGGGAAAACCCAGTGGGACAAAACCTCGATAAGGAAAAAGAGTACAACGCATACTACTCCTTCTGATGGTCGGCTATATCTCTGAACCGGAAGCAAGTTGGTTGGATGGATTGAGTATGAAGGTGGAAATGGTCAGGCCGGCTTCATTCTGGCCGATGGAGGAGAACTGGCTCGAATGGACAGGGTCTGGAACCTCTAGTGGCTCACCGGTGTCTTCCAGCTTCAAGTCAGACAGCTCCTGGATCAATAGTTGCTTGAACCCGGTTTGTTCCTGTGCAAGCAACTCCTGGACAGCTTTGGCAAATCCGGCTCTTATAACTCTTGAACCGGACCTTGTGGTAGGGCCTTTGCGGATAATGGGAACCTCAGTCGTGGGTACTACAACAGTATGTGTCCGTGTGTGTCCGTCATCACACAAAGGAGGTTCGTGGCTGTCCATCAGTATACATATCAGAATGCTGGTCCTTGGACTCAGCACGCTGAACCTTCCCGTGGACTGTTCGGGTGATTTTGGCCCACGTGGGCTGTCTGTTCAGTACACACAAGACGTCTGTGGGTGTCCGCCCAGACGCACAAGACGTCTGTGTGTGTCCGTCAGCACACACAAGATGTCCGTGGCTGTCCGTGTGTGTCCGTCAGCACACACAGGACGTCCGTGCCTGTCCATCAGTACACATATCAGCACTTTGGTCCTTGGACTCAGCACGCTTACCCTTCCCGTGGACTGTTCGGGTGATTTTGGCCTACGTAGGCTGTCTGTTCAGTAAACACAGGACGTCCGTGGGTATCCGTCAGCACACACAGGATGTCCGTGTGTGTCCGTCAGCACACACAGGACGTCCGTGGCTGTCCACCAGTATACATATCAGAACACTGGTCCTTGGACTCAGCACGCTGGACCTTCCCGTGGACTGTTTGGGTGATTTTGGCCCACGTGGGCTGTCTGTTCAGTACACACAGGACGTCCGTGGGTGTCCACCAGCACACACAGGACGTCTGTGTGTGTCCGTCAGCACACACAGGACATCCGTCGCTGTCCGTGTGTGTCCGGTTTTGTCCATCAGCACACACAGGAGGTCCGTGCCTGTCCATCAGTACACATATCAGCACATTGGTCCTTGGACTCAGCACGCTGACCCATCCCGTGGACTGTTCGGGTGATTTTGGCCAACGTGGGCTGTCTGTTCAGTACACACAGGACGTCAGTGGGTGTCCATCAGCACATACATGACGTTCGTGGCTGTCCATGTGTGTCCGTGTGTGTCCGTCAGCACACATAGGACGTTCGTGGCTGTCCATCATGACACATATCAGCATGTTGCTCCTTGGACTCATGTTGTAGGCACAGGGGGGGTAACCCACGAATTGATAGAGGTTGGATCCAAGCTACAACCTGAGAACAATAGAACCGATTTTTATGAGTTTTTTTTTAGAGTTTTATAATGCAAACAGAAACAAATATGAATATGAATCAAAATGATAATATGAATAAAAACAAATAGAAAAGGGATAGATTGATGGAGATGGGATCTTTGTTGCTGGATGTGTATCACTCTCAACAAGGATCAATGGATGGGAGATGAATGAAGATGGAACCGGTCTTGCTGGATGTGTATCACTCTCAAGATCGATTAATGGATGGAGATGGGATGATGGACGCCACAAAGCTCTGTGAAAGGAGGCTTTGATAAGTCAAGTTGCTCCAGAGTTGTTTCTCACACACTCAAAAGACTTAGAACAATAGTTTTGAGAAACTAGAAAAACTGTATTTTCATTCATAAAAGTTCAAGGGTGATTTACAATGAAGAAACAACTTGAGCTTTATAGGCTCGACTACTGGGACTCTCTAACAGTCATAAAATGACATAAGGAAACTAATAAAGTCGAAATAATAAACTTGGAAGCAAAGAAATTGATGGCTCCATGAAAACTAGCCGTTGGAGGCTTTATGATGAGAATCTTTGCCAAATGAATGTAGATGGTGTTCTCCTTGTATCTGGACGGTTTGAGGGGATAACTAAGCTTCCTGGGAACCTTCTTGATGGTTTGGAGGGTGCTGAGGTCGTGCCTAATCTGAAGGAAAAAGAGCTGTTGGAGCTGGATGGCAAGAAGCTCCAAATAAGGCAAGTTGGGGTTAATGAGGATCCTCCTGATCCTATGTGGGCTGGTGCATGGAATGAACTTGTCTGACTCTTCTGGACCATTGGATAGACTTCCTGAATGCATAGATATATCTCCTGGTCGCCAATGTCTGGTTTGAAGCTGATTGAACCGGTTAGCTTCCAATTGAGGCAAGTGTAGAACTGGTTTGACCGGTTTTGGAGATTGGATCATAACTTCATAATTCCGTGGCCATTTCTCCTGATATTGGGCTTTCTGGAAAGCTGATAAACTCCTCTTGAATCCTATGATAGGCTTTGGTTCAGGCCGCTCCTTCCTTGGGCTGGAATCTCCTTCTAAAGTCTGGTACTCGCAGATGGACGGGCTGGAAAACCTCTGACTTGTAAAATTTATAACTTCTTGCTCCGTGCGTATTTTGGCTCGATTCCAATTGGGCTGGACTCCTTCTTGAGTATAAAATCCAATAAAATTGGTTTCATGTTGAAAGTCCTTCTGGTTGTAGAGATATACGCCTTGGACTGAACCTCGGTCGCTGGTACCTCCTAGATGGCCGGTTTGGACGGTTTGGTGAGACTCTGGTTGAACCATGGATTTCGTGACCACAACATCCCCTCCCTCTTGACAAGGTTTCGACCTCGAAACTATATAACCTGCATCAAGATAGAGCAAGTCAGATTTCATTCTCTTTTGAGAGTTTAGAACCTTACCTTGGTATAATTTCGGTTTGGTGATGGATGGTGCATCTGGTGGCTCTTCTTTGAGAAGATGTGAAAGGATCACGCCTCTGCTATGGTCATGGCCATTACATCTCTTCTGGAGTGGATGGTCCTTTAAAGTTTGGGTGGCCACGTTTCTGATCTTCCTTGGAGTTGATTCTCCTAGCAACATAAGATTATCCGGTGGGATTTCTTTGAAGCTTTCTTCTTGGCAACCTGAAATAATCTCAACACTCTGGACAAAAAGCAAGTGCATTATATCTGTCATGGAAATATTAAGAACATGCTGATCTAAAATGAATCTTACCATAGGTTTTGGAACTTGAACAATAGATTGTTCAGATTTCGGTTTCCACTTGGGAGTGAATTCATGGCTGAGCTTATGGTCTGGTTCTTTCTTTGGGACTTCAATAAGCTTATAGCTTTCATTTATTCTCCCTGCACCAAGAACACACACGTCAGTACTAGTATCCAAAGTTGGTGTTAGACACTTACCTTGGTGGGATACTTTTAGGATCGGTTTTGCTTCTTTAAACAACATGGACTGCATTGTGTCTTGAACCATCTCATGGTCCATCACAGGTGTGGCGCCTGGTGGCTCCTCTCCTTTGAATTCATGCTCCTTAGTTCCTGTTACATCACCCTTTGACAAAGACAAGTGCATCATACAAGAATTTTGAGCTAATAAATCAGATTGAATAAAACTATCACTCTTCATAGATAAATCAGTTTTCTTTTCTAGTGATGCTTCTATCAATGCTTGTTTACTTGGACAAACTACAGCAAAGTGTCCTCTTTTATGACATCTATAACATGTCTGATCTTTTAAATTTTCAGAGTTAGAAGACTTACCTTGGCTTGTTGGCTCTTCTTTATTTGTATTTAAAATCTCCTTGTCTCTTGGACTTAAATCATGGACAACTTTTGATCTCAACAAGGATGTTGAGTTCGTCTCTTTCTGGACCTCAGGACCTGTCTTAACATTCTTGGACAAAGACAAGTGACTCATACAAGTGGTAGATGATTCATTAACTGATTTATCAAGTATAGGACTTACCTTAGCCTTTACTTGGACAATAACAGGTTCTGGCTTTTCTTTGGAAACATGAGTTAGATACCTCCTTGGGTATATCTTTCGGATCTTAGAACTTGTGAGTTCTGGTGAAAATTCATCCCTCATGACTTCCTTAAGATCTCTCCACGTTTTGATAGCTGGCTCCTTGTAAAACCATCTATCATCTTCTTCTTGTACCCACCATTTAAAGGCATTACCTCTTAGTTGATCAATGGCATAAGATAGTCTCTCTTCTTTCAGAATGTTGTTGTAGTGAAACCATTCATCAAGGTTCCTCTCCCAAAATAGGTAGCTTCTTCCTCCTGAAAATGTAAAGAGTTCAATTTTATCAGCAAAAGATTTATGATCAAACCGAGAATTAGCAACATGATGAGTATGGGTTTGAGAAGTTGGATGTTGATTGATCCTTGAAGGATCTGGTGGCTTGGGCTCGACATAGACAGCCTCTGGAGCATCTCCAAATCTCCTTTCTCCTGGGTGTGGACGTTGGCCTTGTGCCTTCTTTCTTTTCCTCAGCTGTGCAATCAGATCAACCTCTTGCAAAGCTGTCAAATGTTGGTTCTGTTTGGCCATCTGACATTGGCCGTGTGTTTCTCCTACCATGGCTTCCTGAAAACACTCTCAAAGATCAAGTGAAAAAATGGGAAGGTCTGGTCGAACCAAAATAAATCAAGTGCACAATGCAATTTAAACTAAACCGAGAAAATATGCAATTATGAACCGAAATGAAATAAAGTATGCAAAAATTATTTTTCTTTTGGTTTTCTCAATGCAAACACGAAATGGATCAACTAATATGATATGAAACAATAACTAGGATGATTTCTTTTGGCTTTTAAATTTATGGATGCAAATGAAAAGAAATCAAATTCAAAACAGCACTTTTTATGAGATTTTCTTTTATGGAAACTAATGAATGCAAACACTTTTCTTTTGGGATTTTCGATTTTAAATGAATCAAACAAAACTTTTTCTTTTCTTTTTCGTGGCTCTTAGCAGGATGAACAGAAAGAACACAAAACAAATGCAGAAACAAAACTTGAAACAAAGAAACAGTTTTTATGGATTTTCGGTTTATGATGAAAAACAAATGCAAACAAATATGAATGATGCAAGGATAGAGTGACCTGATTCAGGAGCTTGAGCTCTGATACCAAAATGTTGTAGGCACAGGGGGGGTAACCCACGAATTGATAGAGGTTGGATCCAAGCTACAACCTGAGAACAATAGAACCGATTTTTATGAGTTTTTTTTTAGAGTTTTATAATGCAAACAGAAACAAATATGAATATGAATCAAAATGATAATATGAATAAAAACAAATAGAAAAGGGATAGATTGATGGAGATGGGATCTTTGTTGCTGGATGTGTATCACTCTCAACAAGGATCAATGGATGGGAGATGAATGAAGATGGAACCGGTCTTGCTGGATGTGTATCACTCTCAAGATCGATTAATGGATGGAGATGGGATGATGGACGCCACAAAGCTCTGTGAAAGGAGGCTTTGATAAGTCAAGTTGCTCCAGAGTTGTTTCTCACACACTCAAAAGACTTAGAACAATAGTTTTGAGAAACTAGAAAAACTGTATTTTCATTCATAAAAGTTCAAGGGTGATTTACAATGAAGAAACAACTTGAGCTTTATAGGCTCGACTACTGGGACTCTCTAACAGTCATAAAATGACATAAGGAAACTAATAAAGTCGAAATAATAAACTTGGAAGCAAAGAAATTGATGGCTCCATGAAAACTAGCCGTTGGAGGCTTTATGATGAGAATCTTTGCCAAATGAATGTAGATGGTGTTCTCCTTGTATCTGGACGGTTTGAGGGGATAACTAAGCTTCCTGGAACCTTCTTGATGGTTTGGAGGGTGCTGAGGTCGTGCCTAATCTGAAGGAAAAAGAGCTGTTGGAGCTGGATGGCAAGAAGCTCCAAATAAGGCAAGTTGGGGTTAATGAGGATCCTCCTGATCCTATGTGGGCTGGTGCATGGAATGAACTTGTCTGACTCTTCTGGACCATTGGATAGACTTCCTGAATGCATAGATATATCTCCTGGTCGCCAATGTCTGGTTTGAAGCTGATTGAACCGGTTAGCTTCCAATTGAGGCAAGTGTAGAACTGGTTTGACCGGTTTTGGAGATTGGATCATAACTTCATAATTCCGTGGCCATTTCTCCTGATATTGGGCTTTCTGGAAAGCTGATAAACTCCTCTTGAATCCTATGATAGGCTTTGGTTCAGGCCGCTCCTTCCTTGGGCTGGAATCTCCTTCTAAAGTCTGGTACTCGCAGATGGACGGGCTGGAAAACCTCTGACTTGTAAAATTCATAACTTCTTGCTCCGTGCGTATTTTGGCTCGATTCCAATTGGGCTGGACTCCTTCTTGAGTATAAAATCCAATAAAATTGGTTTCATGTTGAAAGTCCTTCTGGTTGTAGAGATATACGCCTTGGACTGAACCTCGGTCGCTGGTACCTCCTAGATGGCCGGTTTGGACGGTTTGGTGAGACTCTGGTTGAACCATGGATTTCGTGACCACAACAACTCAGCATGCTGGCCCTTCCTGTGGACTGTTTGGGTGATTTTGGCCCACGTGGGCAGTCTGTTCAGTACACACAGGACGTCCTTGGGTGTCCGACATCACACACAGGACTTCTGTGGCTGTCTGTCAGCACACACAGGACGTCCGTGGCTGTCTGTGTGTGTCTGTGTGTGTCCATCAGCATATACAGGACGTCCGTGGCTGTCCATCAGTACACATATCAGCACGCTGGTCCTTGAACTCAACACATTGGCCCTTCCCGTGGACTGTTTAGGTGATTTTAGCCCACGTGGGCTGTCTGTTCAGTACACACATGACGTCCGTGGGTGTCCGTGTGTGTCCGTAAGCACACACAGGACATCCGTGGCTGTCCGTGTGTGTCCGTGTGTGTCCGTCAGCACACACAAGACGTTCGTGGCTGTCCATCAGTACACATATCAGCATGCTGGTCCTTGTACTTAGCACGCTGGCCCTTCCCGTGGACTGTTTGGGTGATTTTGGCCCACGTGGGCTGTCTGTTCAGTACACACAGGACGACCGTGGGTTTCCGTCAGTACCCCTTATTCGTTGGATCGGGAAGACTCAGAGAGACGGGATCATGGCCTAGGGCTGAGTGATTACACGACGGTGTAATGTGGCAGTGACCCGAAGGACTGTGGGCTGTCGCGTGGTGACCCGAAGGACTGTGGGCCGCGGTCGGTTGAAAGTTCCTTCTTCTGGCCTTTGTGGTAGGAAGATAGGATATTGCCGATAGAGAGGATGAACACTAAGTCACCATTTCCCGGGGTAGTGTGTTGTGTTGTGTTTAGAATGTCATAGAGGGTTATGGAACCCTCGAGTTAGCGTAACACCGATATACGGTGTTACGAGTTAGATCGAGTCGTAGATACTCATAGTCTTATTATTATGATTGTGATTGTGGTTGATTGATTTGCTTGCAGGTTCTGACATTAAGTCCTAAGTCTGGTTTAGGTACCGGATTAGGCTTGGTGTGTATTTGGTTAGTGTAGGCCTGACGTTGGCCTGTATGTGTTTGAGGGATTGCTTGTGAAGGGTGGTGGATATTAAAGCTATGCGGTATCATTGGTTGGCCGATCATGTTCTTGTTTGATTGTTGGTCGATCGACTAGTGATACTTGTATAGTCTAAGTGTCTAACACTACATGAGTACTGAACTCAGGCATATATATGGTTAACTAGGGATTGTTTGTTGACTTGTTTTAATGCAGGTTCCCGTTACTTGAAGCTAGATCATGGAAGGAGGCCAAGTCTAACTTAGTAACGGTTTGCTTAGCCTTAGCTTTTATTGCATGCTAGGGCTAGATTGATTGTTATTTTGGGTTGTCTGGGTAGAGTCTAGGTTGCGGGTAGAGGCCGCCAGCTCACTGAGTAACATTAGGTTACTCATCCAACTCCGTTGTCCTTTTTGCAGGTTGCTTTAGGTAAGGATGATCGGATAGCTTGGTGCTGGACGTTAGGACCGCCGGTGTACATTTTCATGCCTTTTGTAAACGGTATTGTGGATTTGTGTTTAGTTGACTCGATTTGACATTAGGCCGGGACCGGTCTCGAATTATATCAATGTATGGATATTTCTCGAATCAATAAAGTAATTGTTTTATATGCGCTTCATGAGTACTATGATATTTGACTAGTCCGGTCTAACACAACGTTAGGTCGTAGTACGGGTTGAAAAGCCTTAGGCCTCGATCTAACGGAAAACGCTAACTCTAGGTACGGGTTGCAAAGCCTTATGCCTTGACGCAGCGGGACGAGTTAGTGGATGAACTGGTCTAGGTCGTGGAGTAAAGTTTGTGACTCTTACCGGATTGTCCCTAGCCCGTCACGTAGCGCTTCCGGACCATGGTGTTGGGTTGGACGGTCAGTCATGTTCTTGTTTGATTGTTGGCTGGCCGGTTGGCCTTTCATCTCCAACCCTTGGTGTGGGTCGTCCGTCGGTCATGTTCTTGTTTGATTGTTGGCCGGTGGGTCGACCTATGCTTAGGACGGTTCGGGGGTGTTACATCCGTGGGTGTCCGTCAACACACAGGACATCCGTGGGTGTCCGTCAGCACACACAGGATGTCCGTGTGTGTCCGTGGCTGTCCGTGTGTGTCCATGTGTGTCCGTCAGCACACACAGGACGTCCGTGGCTGTCCATCAGTACACATATCAGCATGTTGGTCCTCCGACTCAGCATGCTGACCCTTCCCGTGGACTGTTCGGGTGATTTTGGCCCACGTGGGCTGTCTGCTCAGCACACACAGGCCCCCTGTGGCTGTCCATCAACACACACAGGACGTTCGTGAGTGTCCGCCAGCACACACAGTGTTGTGGTCACGAAATCCATAGTTCAATCAGAGTCTCACCAAACCGTCCAAACCGGCCATCTAGAAGGTACCAGCCACCGAGGTTCAGTGAAAGGCGTATATCTCCACAACCAGAAGGAATTTCAACATGAAACCAATTGTATTGGATTTTAAACTCAAGAAAATGTCCAGCCCAATTGGAATCGAGCCAAAATATGTACGGAGCGAGAAGTTATGAATTTTACAAGTCAGAAGTTTCCCAGCCCGTCCATCTGCGAGTACCCGACTTTAGAAGGAGATTCCAGCCCAAAGAAGGAGCGGCCTGAACCAAATCCCATGTTAGGATTCAAGAGTGATCTCTCAGGTTTCCAGAAAGCCCAAGATCAGGAGAAATGGCCCCCGAATTATGAAGTTATGATCCAATCTCCAAAACCGGTCAAACCAGTTCTACACTTGCCTCAATTGGAAGCTAACCGGTTCAATCAGTTTCAAAACAGACATTGGCGACCAGGAGATCTATTTATGCATTCAGGAAGTCCATACAATGGTCTAGAAGAGTCAGACAAGTTCATTCCATGCATCAGCCCACATAGGATCAGGAGGATGCTCATTAACCCCAACTTGCCTTATTTGGAGCTTCCTGCCATCCAGCTCCAACAGCTCTTTTTCCTTCAGATTAGGCACGACCTCAGAACCCTCCAAACCATCAAGAAGGTTCCCAGGAAGCTTAGTTATCCCCTCAAACCGTCCAGATACAAGAAGAACACCATCTACATTCATTTGGCCAAGATTCTCATCATAAAGCCTCCAACGGCTAGTTTTCATGGAGCCATCAATTCCTTTGCTTCCAAGTTTATTATTTCGATTTTATTTCTTTCCTTATGTTATTTTTATGACTGTTAGAGGGTCCTTGGTCGAGCCTATAAATCTATAGTCTTTGTTTCATTGTAAATTACCCATCTTTGAAAGTATTATGAATTATTCAGTTTTTCTAGTTTTGTCAAAACTATTGTTCTAAGTCTTTTGAGTGTGTGAGAAACAACTCTGGAGCAAATTGACTTATCAAAGCCTCCTTTCACAGAGCTTTGTGGCGTCCATCATCCCATCTCCATCCATTAATCGATCTTGAGAGTGATACACATCCAGCAAGACCGGTTCCATCTTCATTCATCTCCCATCCATTGATCCTTGTTGAGAGTGATACACATCCAGCAACAAAGATCTCATCTCCATCAATCTATCCCTTTTCTATTTGTTTTTATTCATATTATCATTTTGATTCATATTCATATTTGTTTCTGTTTGCATTATAAAACTCTAAAAACTCATAAAAATCGGTTCTCATTGTTCTCAGGTTGTAGCTTGGATCCAACCTCTATCAATTCGTGGGTTACCCCCCCCTGTGCCTACAACATTTTGGTATCAGAGCTTAAGCTCCTGACTCAGGTGATATCTATCCTTGCATCTCATACTTGCTTGCATTTGTTTTTTCCATTCATAAACCGAAAATCCATAAAAACTGTTTCTTTTTGTTTCAAGTTTTGTTCCTGCATATTTTTGTTCTTGCTGTTCATCATACTTTAAAGCCAAGAAAAAGAAAAGAAAAAGTTTTGTTTGATTCATTTAAATTTGAAAATCCCAAAAGAAAAGTGTTTGCATTCATTAGTTTCCATTAAAAAAAATCCCATAAAAAGTGCTGTTTTGAATTTTATTCCTTTTCATTTGCATCCATAAATTTAAAAGCCAAAAGAAATCATCCTAGTTATTGTTTCATATCATATTAGTTGGTTCATTTCGTGATTGCATCAGAAAAGAAAAATAACTTTTGCATAAGTGGTTTAATTGTTTGCATCAAAGAAAATTAAAAAAAAAAAAACAAATATCAGGATTAGTTTGCTTTCCATATTTTATTTTCATTTGTGTTTATTATCATATCATATTGATTCATTTTGTGTTTGCATTGAGAAAACCAAAAGAAAAATATTTTTTGCATACTTTATTTCATTTCGGTTCGTAATTGCATATTTTCTCGGTTTAGTTTAAATTGCATTGTGCACTTGATTTATTTTGGTTCGACCAGACTTTCCCATTTCTTCACTTGATCTTTGAGAGTGTTTTCAGGAAGCCATGGTAGGAGAAACACACGGCCAATGTCAGATGGCCAAACAGAACCAACATTTGACAGCTTTGCAAGAGGTTAATCTGATTGCACAGCTGAGGAAAAGAAAGAAGGCACAAGGCCAACGTCCACAGCCAGGAGAAAGGAGATTTGGAGATGCTCCAGAGGCTGTCTATGTCGAGCCCAAGCCACCAGATCCTTCAAGGATCAATCAAACCCCAACTTCTCAAACCCACAAACATCATGTTGTTAATTCTCAATTTAATTATAACTCTTTTGCTGATAAAATTAAACTCTTTACATTTTCAGGAAAAAGAGGTTATCTAATATGGGAGAGGAACCTTGATGAATGGTTTCACTACAACAACATCTTGAAGGAAGAGAGGCTTGCTTATGCCATTGAACAACTTAGAGATGATGCCTTTGAATGGTGGGTACAAGAAGAAGGTGATTGATGGTTTTACAAGGAGCCAACTATCAAAACATGGAGAGCTCTTAAGGAAGTCATGAGATATGAGTTTGCACCAAAGATTACAGGTTCTGAAATCCAGGAACTATATCCAAGGAGGTATCCAACTCATGGTTCCAAAGAAGCAAGAAAAGATGTACCAAAAGAAGGTAATAGAAGCTTGATCCATCAAGACCAGATTTGGCCAAACCAGAAGCCCACGGTTTTCTATGATCAAAACCAAGCTATTGAGGTCCCAAAGACCATGGATGAGAAGAAGTTTGTCAGCCAAGACACATTGGCCAGACACAAAGAAAAACCAGACCAACTGATTTTTCAAGAAAAGGCCAAGGTATGTCCTATACTTGATAAATTTGTTTGTAAATCATCTCCCACTGGTATGAGTCACTTGTCTTTGTCCAAGGATGATAAGACAGGTCCTGAAGTCAAGAAAGATACGATCTCAAAGTCCTTGTTAGATTTAAAAGTTGTTCATGATTTAAGTCCAAGGAATGATGAGATTTCAAACCCAAAGAAAGAAGAGGCATCAAGCCAAGGTAAGTCTTCTAAATTTAAAGATTTAAAAGATCAGACATGTTCTAGATGTCATAAAAGAGGACACTTTGCTGTAGTTTGCCCTACTAAGAAATCATTGATAGAAACATCACAAAAAGAGAAAACAGAATTATCTATGAAAAGTGATAGTTTTATTCAATCTGATTTATTGGTTCTAAATTCTTGTGTAATGCACTTGTCTTTGTCAAAGGGTGATGTAACAGGAACTAAGGAGCATGAATTCAAAGGGGAGGAGCCACAAGGCGCCACACCTGTGATGGACCAGAAGATGGTTCAAGACACAATGCAGTCCATGTTGCTTAAAGAAGCAAAACCGGTCATAAAAGTATCCCACCAAGGTAAGTTTCAAACACCACCTTTGGATACTAGTACTGACGTGTGTGTTCTTGGTACAGGTAGAATAAATGAAAGCTATAAGCTTATTGAAGTCCCAAAGAAAGAACCAGACCATAAGCTCAGACATGAACTCACTCCCAAGTGGAAACCGAAATCTGAACAATCTATTGTTCAAGTTCCAAAACCTATGGTAAGATTCATTTTAGATCAGCATTTTCTTAATATTTCCATGACAGATATAATGCACTTGCTTTTTGTCCAGAGTGTTGAGATTATTTCAGGTTGCCAAGAAGAAAGCTTCAAAGAAATCCCACCGGATAATCTTATGTTGCTAGGAGAGTCAACTCCAAGGAAGATCAGAAACGTGGCCGCCAAAACTTTAAAGGATCATCCACTCCAGAAGAGATGTAATGGCCATGACCAAAGCAGAGGCGTGATCCTTTCACATCTTCACAAAGAAGAGCCACCAGATGCACAATGCATCACCAAACCGAAATTATACCAAGGTAAGGTTCTAAACTCTCAAAAGAGAATGAAACCTGACTTGCTCTATCTTGATGCAGGTTATATAGTTTCGAGGTCAAAACCTTGTCTAGGGAGGGGATGTTGTGGTCACGAAATCCATAGTTCAATCAGAGTCTCACCAAACCGTCCAAACCGGCCATCTAGAAGGTACCAGCGACCGAGGTTCAGTGAAAGGCGTATATCTCCACAACCAGAAGGCATTTCAACATGAAACAAATTTTATTGGATTTTAAACTCAAGAAGAAGTCCATCCCAATTGGAATCGATCCAAAATATTTATGGAGCAAGAAGTTATGAATTTTACAAGTCAGAAGTTTCCCAGCCCGTCCATCTGCGAGTACCCGACTTTAGAAGGAGATTCCAGCCCAAAGAAGGAGCGGCCTGAACCAAATCCCATCATAGGATTCAATAGGGATCTCTCAGGTTTCCAGAAAGCCCAATATCAGGAGAAATGGCCCCGGAATTATGAAGTTATGATCCAATCTCCAAAACCGGTCAAACCAGTTCTACACTTGCCTCAATTGGAAGCTAACCGGTTCAATCAGTTTCAAAACAGACATTGGCGACCAGGAGATCTATTTATGCATTCAGGAAGTCCATCCAATGGTCTAGAAGAGTCAGACAAGTTCATTCCATGCATCAGCCCACATAGGATCAGGAGGATCCTCATTAACCCCAACTTGCCTTATTTGGAGCTTCTTGCCATCCAGCTCCAACAACTCTTTTTCCTTCAGATTAGGCACGACCTCAGAACCCTCCAAACCATCAAGAAGGTTCCCAGGAAGCTTAGGTATCCCCTCAAACCGTCCAGATACAAGGAGAACACCATCTACATTCATTTGGTCAAGATTCTCATCATAAAGCCTCCAACGGCTAGTTTTCATGGAACCATCAATTCCTTTGCTTCCAAGTTTATTATTTCGATTTTATTTCTTTCCTTATGTCATTTTTATGACTGTTAGAGGGTCCTTGGTCGAGCCTATAAATCTCTAGTCTTTGTTTCATTGTAAATTACCCATCTTTGAAAGTATTATGAATTATTCAGTTTTTCTAGTTTTGTCAAAACTATTGTTCTAAGTCTTTTGAGTGTGTGAGAAACAACTCTGGAGCAACTTGACTTATCAAAGCCTCCTTTCACAGAGCTTTGTGGCGTCCATCATCCCATCTCCATCCATTAATCGATCTTGAGAGTGATACACATCCAGCAAGACCGGTTCCATCTTCATTCATCTCCCATCCATTGATCCTTGTTGAGAGTGATACACATCCAGCAACAAAGATCTCATCTCCATCAATCTATCCCTTTTCTATTTGTTTTTATTCATATTATCATTTTGATTCATATTCATATTTGTTTCTGTTTGCATTATAAAACTCCAAAAACTCATAAAAATCGGTTCTCATTGTTCTCAGGTTGTAGCTTGGATCCAACCTCTATCAATTCGTGGGTTACCCCCCCCCCTGTGCCTACAACACACAGGGACGTCCGTGGCTGTCCGTGGCTGTTCGTCAGCACACACAGGACGTCTAAAGCTATCCGTGTGTGTCCGTGAGCACACACAAGACGTCAGTGGGTGTCCGTCAACACACAGGACGTCCGTGTGTGTCCGTTAGCACACACAGGACGTTCGTGGCTGTCCGTGTGTGTCTGTGTGTGTCCGTCAGCTCACACAGGACGTCCCTGGCTGTCCGTGTGTGTACGTGTGTGTCCGTAAGCACACACAGGACATCCGTGGCTGTCCATCAGGACACATATCAGCACGTTGGTCCTTGGACTCAGCACGCTTGCCCTTCCCGTGGACTTTTTGGGTGATTTTGGCCCATGTGGGCTGTCTGTTCACTACACACAGGACGGCCGTGGGTGTCCGTGTGTGTCCGTAAGCACACACAGGACATCCGTGGCTGTCCATCAGGACACATATCAGCACGTTGGTCCTTGGACTCAGCACGCTTACTCTTCCCGTGGACTGTTCGGGTGATTTTGGCCCACGTGGGCTGTCTGTTTAGTACCCACAGGACGTCCGTGGGTATCCAACAGCACACACAGGACGTCTGTGGCTGTCCGTCTGTGTCCGTGTGTGTCCATCTGTTTCTGTCAGCACACACAGAACGTCCGTGGCTGTCCATCAGTACACATAACAACACGTTTGTCCTTGGACTCAGCACGCTGGCCCTTCCCGTGGACTGTTTGGGTGATTTTGGCCCACGTGGGCTGTCTGTTTAGTACACACAGGACGTTCGTGGGTGTCCGCCAGCACACACAGGACGTCCGTGGCTGTCCGTCAGCACACACAGGACATCCGTGTGTGTCCGTCGACACAGATGACGTCCGTGTGTGTCCGTCAGCACACACAGGACGTCCGTGGCTGTCCGTGTGTGTCCGTGTGTGTCCGTCAGCACAAACAGGATATCCGTGGCTGTCCATCAGGACACATATCAGCACGTTGGTCCTTGGACTCAGCACGCTTGCCCTTCCTGTGGACTGTATGGGTGATTTTGGCCCACGTGGGCTGTTTGTTCAGAATACACAGGACGTCCTTGGGTCTCCACCATCACACACAGGACTTCCGTGGCTGTCTGTGGCTGTCCGTCAGAACACACAGGACGTCTGTGGCTGTCCGTGTGTGTCCGTGTGTGTCCGTCAGCACACCCAGGACGTTCGTGGCTGTCCATCAGTACACATATCAGCACGCTGGTCCTTGGACTTAGCACGCTGGCCTTTCCCGTGGGCTGTTTGTTCAGTACACACAGGACGTCCGTGGGTGTCTGTCAGCACACACAGAACGTCCGTGTGTGTCCGTCAGCACACACAGGACGTCTGTGGCTGTCTGTGTGTGTCTGTGTGTGTCCGTGTGTGTCCGTCAGCACACACATAACGTCCGTGGCTATCCATCAGTACACATATCAGCATGTTGGTCCTTGGACTCAGCACGCTGACCCTTCCCGTGGACTGCTCGGGTGATTTTCGCCCACGTGAGCTGTCTGTTTAGTACACACATGACGTTCGTGGTTGTCCGCCAACACACACAGGACGTCTGTGGCTGTCTATGGCTGTCCGTCAGCACACACATGATGTCTTTGCTGTCCGTGTGTGTCCATGTGTATCCGTCAGCACACACAGCACGTTCGTGGCTGTCCATCAGTACACATATCAGCACGGTGGTCCTTGGACTTAGCACGTTGGCCTTTCCCGTGGACTGTTTGGATGATTTTGGCCCACGTGGGCTGTCTGTTCAGTACACACAGGACGTCCGTAGGTGTCCGTCAGCACATACAGGACGTCTGTGGCTGTCCGTGTGTGTCCGTGAGCACACACAGGATGTCCGTGGGTGTCCGTCAACACACAGGACGTCCGTGTGTATCCGTCAGCACACACAGGACGTCCGTGGCTGTCCGTGTGTGTCCGTGGGTGTCCGTCAGCACACACAGGACGTCCGTGGCTGTCCATCAGTACACATATCAGCATGTTGGTCCTCAGACTCAGCACGCTGACCCTTCCCGTGGACTCATCGGGTGATTTTGGCCCACGTGGGCTGTCTGTTCAGCACACACAGGCCGTCTGTGGGTGTCCGCCAGCACACACAGGACGTCCGTGGCAGTCTGTGGCTGTCCGTCAGCACACACAGGACGTCCGTGGCTATCCCTGTGTGTTCGTGAGCACACACAGGACGTCCGTGTGTGTCCGTCAGCATACACAGGACGTCTGTGGCTGTCCTTGTGTGTCCGTGTGTGTCCGTAAGCACACACAGGACATCCGTGGCTGACCATCAGGACACAAATAAGCACGTTGGCCCTTGGACTCAGCACGCTTGCCCTTCCCGTGGACTGTTTGGGTGATTTTGGCCCACGTGGGCTGTCTGTTCAGTACACATAGGACGTCCGTGGCTGTCCGTGTGTGTCCGTGTGTGTCCGTCAGCACACACAGGACATCCGTGGGTGTCCATCAGGACACATATCAGCACGTTGGTCCTTGGACTCAGCACGCTTGCCCTTCCTGTGGAATGTATGGGTGATTTTGGCCCACGTGGGCTGTCTGTTCAGTACACACAGGACGTCCTTGGGTGTCCGCCATCACACACAGGACTTCTGTGGCTGTCTGTGGCTGTCCGTCAGCACACACAGGACGTCCGTGGCTGTCCGTGTGTGTCCGTCAGCACACACAGGACGTTCGTGTCTCTCCATCAATACACATATCAGCACGCTGGTCCTTGGACTTAGTACGCTGGCCTTTCCCGTGGACTGTTTGGGTGATTTTGGCCCACGTGGGCTGTTTGTTCAGTACACACAGGACGTCCGTGGGTGTCCGTCAGCACACACAGGACGTCCGTGTGTGTCCGTCAGCACACACATGACGTCTGTGGCTGTCTGTGTGTGTCTGTGTGTGTCCGTCAGCACACACAGGACGTCCGTGGCTATCCATCAGTACACATATCAGCACATTGGTCCTTAGACTCAGCACGCTGACCCTTCCCGTGGACTGCTCGGGTGATTTTCGCCCACGTGGGCTGTCTGTTTAGTACACACATGACGTCCGTGGTTGTCCGCCAGCACACACAGGACGTCCATGGCTGTCTGTAGCTGTCCGTCAGCACACACATGACGTCCGTGGCTGTCCGTGTGTGTCCGTGTGTGTCCGTCAGCACACACAGGACGTTCGTGGCTGTCCATCAGTACACATATCAGCACGCTGGTCCTTGGACTTAGCACGCTGGCCTTTCCCGTGGACTGTTTGGGTGATTTTGGCCCACGTGGGCTGTCTGTTCAGTACACAGAAGACGTCTGTAGGTGTCCGTCAGCACACACAGGACGTCCGTGTGTGTCCGTCAGCACACATAGGACGTTTGTGGCTGTCCGTGTGTGTCCGTGAGCAAACACAGGATGTCCGTGGGTGTCCGTCAACACACAGGACGTCCGTGTGTGTCCGTCAGCACACACAGGACGTCTGTGGCTGTCTGTGTGTGTCCGTGGGTGTCCGTCAGCACACACAGGACGTCCATGGCTTTCCATCAGTACACATATCAGCATGTTGGTCCTCAGACTCAGCACGCTGACCCTTCCCGTGGGCTGATAGGGTGATTTTGGCCCACGTGGGCTGTCTGTTCAGCACACAAAGGCCATCTGTGGCTGTCCATCAACACACACAGGACGTTCGTGGGTGTCCGCCAGCACACACAGGACGTCCATGGCTGTCCGTGGCTGTCCGTTAGCACACACAGGACGTCTGTGGCTATCCCTGTGTGTCCGTGAGCACATACAAGACGTCTGTGGGTGTCCGTCAACACACAGGACATCCGTGTGTGTCCGTCAGCATACACAGGACGTCTGTGGCTGTCCTTGTGTGTCCGTGTGTGTCCGTAAGCACACACAGGACATCCGTGGCTGTCTGTCACGCCCCTAATCCTGAGTAGGATTGTTGGGACGGCCATGGTGCGAGGAAACGTGCAAGCCAGTCTTAGGGAATCAAGGCAAGCGTTCCATGGTCGAGAAAGAAGGTTAAGGACATAAGGAAACTTAGACTTAACCTTATACAAGCTAAGAGACAGCTAGGACTATTAAGACGGTAGCTGGACGAAGTGGACGAGTAGCTCGGCCAGTTCAAAGAAGCTAGGTTCAGTTCACTCCAGGTCAGTCCCTACTAAGTCAGCTCCACTAGCTGGACTACTAGCTCACTCAGCTGAGGCAGCTGAGAGTCAGCTCATCTCAGCTAGACAGACTGTACGGGCTTTAGGCCGATGGTCCGGGTCCGGGTCAGTGGCGGGCTGTGAGGTGCGGCCATGAGGCCATGGGCTGTTGGGTCTTTGGACAAGGCCCTGGGGCGTGGGTTGGGCTTATGACCGACCCCAAACCCAATCAGAAAGGGCGAAGGGATGCAAGTGGCCGAAAGGGGGCAACCCTTGGCCGATGGTGCCCATTCCCTAGCAAGTCGTGCCTGTTCGTGAGGCAAGACTTACCCCCTCGTTTTCTATAAATGTGGGGGGCTCTCTGGTCGATTTCATTATCCAGTTCCAGAGTAAAATACTCAGAGAAAAACGTAGAGAGAAAGAAAGAGAGAAAGAGAGAGTTCCGGCCAAGAGAAAGGCCGATTGTGGTGGTGTTGTGTTCCGGCGACTCTGATCGTTTGAGAACTAACTCCGGTCAAGAATGGGAGATCAAGACAAGGAGAAGAGCATGGAGAACCCAGACGTGGTTCACAAGGTATGTGATGGGCCGTGGCTCCATCAGACCGAATGGATGGTCCATGCGACCGCACCGCAGCTCTGCTCGGTTCCTAAGTCCCATCCGGCTCTCCTTATCTGTTTCAATTTGTTTCTCTTCTCTTCTCTTGGGTTAAACACGGAAGGTTGTGTTGATTGAGTCCAAGGGACACTTCCCTAGGCTTTGGCCAAACATAATCAAACCACTAGCCTAGACACGGGTCGGTTAGTGGGATGATCCGATCGCACCAAGACTGGGCGGTTAGGACGAACGGTTGGGAATGACCCAAAGGGCACGAGTTGTCAAGAGTCATGAGTGTCCAAGAGGCACGAATGACCAAAGGGTGGATGTTCCAAACGGTGTCTTTCGGGACAGGTTAGGACCGATCCTTATGGATCAGCCTATGGCTTGTCTAGTTAAGACAAGGTCATGGTTTGTCTAAGCCAAGGTAGAGTCGCAAAGTCTGACCGGTTGCTAAGCCTTCCGGATTAGGCTTGAGGCTTACTCGGCCGATTGGATCCATGCCTAAGGCCGGATCAGGTAAGGGAGTCCGTTGGGCCATTGAGCCGGACTCCATTGGCCGGTCGCACCTAGATTCTGTCCGGTTAGACGGATTGGTCTTTGGGGACGATCCGGATCTGTTCGTGTGTTCTGTTTATCTATTCTGGACTATCTATCTGATTCCAAGTCAAGGGGTGGTTGGTTGAATGACTTAGGTTACGGTAGGTAGGTTCATACGTTTTATGTTTATGTTGACTGAGGTTTATCTAAGTTCTAGGAACCAAGCAAAGCATTGTGTAATCAATCCGTTCCATTCTCGGTTATGATTAATGCTTTTCTGGTTGTGGTTTCAGGAACTAAGGATGGTTCTGGTCAAGCCAAGGAGCCGTGAAGGCTCGGTCAGTGAGAGGCTGTGTAACGTGTGGTTAGATGATGCTAGGGATGAACTAGTGATTGTCTATGAGACTGTTAAGAAGTTGTGTATTGAATCTCATGTTTCTAAGTAATACAAAGTTTATACATTGTTATTCTGCTGTGCAATCTGTTCCTTTGTTTATGAACCTCATATTCGAATATGACTTAGTAAATAAAAGACTTAAAATGGATCAACAAGCAAAGAAATTAATAAGTAAGCCTGCGGACTCCATCAGGTTGAGAGGCCAGGGTTCGGGTCTTACACTGTCCATCAGAACACACAGGACGTTTGTGGCTGTCCGTGTGTGTCCTTCAGCACACAAAGGACGTTCGTGGCTGTCCATCAGTACACATATCAGCACGCTGGTCCTTCGACTTAGCACGCTGGCCTTTCCCGTGGACTGTTTGGGTGATTTTGGCCCACGTGGGCTGTTTGTTCAGTACACACAGGACGTCCGTGGGTGTCCGTCAGCACACACAGGACGTCCGTGTGTGTCCATCAGCACACACAGGACGTCCGTGGCTGTCCGTGTGTGTCTGTGTGTGTCCGTGTGTGTCTGTCAGCACACACAGGACGTCCGTGGCTATCCATCAGTACACATATCAGCACGTTGGTCCTTGGACTCAGCACGCTGACCCTTCCCGTGTACTGTTCGCGTGATTTTCGCCCACGTGGGCTGTCTGTTTAGTACACACATGACGTCCGTGGTTGTCTGCCAGCACACACAGGATGTCCGTGGCTGTCTATGGCTGTCCGTCAGCACACACAGGACGTCCGTGGCTGTCCGTGTGTGTCCGTGTGTGTCCGTAAGCACACACAGGACGTTCTTGGCTGTCCATCAGTACACATATCAGCATGCTAGTCCTTGCACTTAGCACGCTGGCCTTTCCCGTGGACTGTTTGGCTGATTTTGGCCCACGTGGGCTGTCTGTTCAGTACACACAAGACGTCCGTAAGTGTCCGTCAGCACACACAGGACGTCCGTGGCTTTCCGTGTGTGTCCATGTGTGTCCGTCAGCACACACAGGACGTCCGTGGCTGTCCATCAGTACACATATCAGCATGTTGGTCCTCGGACTCAGCACGCTGACCCTTCCCGTGGACTGTTCAGGTGATTTTGTCCCACGTGGGCTGTCTGCTCAGCACACACAGGCCGTCTGTGGCTGTCCGTGAACACACACAGGACGTTCGTGAGTGTCCGCCAGCACAAACAGGGACGTCAGTGGCTGTCCGTGGCTGTTCGTCAGCACACACAGGACGTCTAAAGCTATCCGTGTGTGTCCATGAGCACACACAAGACGTCTGTGGGTGTCCGTCAACACACAGGACGTCTGTGTGTGTCCGTCAGAACACACAGGACGTCCGTGGCCGTCCGTGTGTGTCCGTGTGTGTCTGTAAGCACACACAGGACATCTGTGGCTGTCCATCAGGACACATATCAGCATGTTGGTCCTTGGACACAGCACGCTTGACCTTCCTGTGAACTGTTTGGGTTATTTTGACCCACGTGGGCTGTCTGTTCAGTACACACAGGACGTCCTTGGGTGTCCGCCATCATACACAGGACTTCCGTGGCTCTCCGTGGCTGTCCGTCAGCACACACATGACGTCCGTGGCTGTCTCTGTGTGTCCGTGTATGTCCGTCAGCACACACAGGACATCTGTGGCTATCCAACAGTAAACATATCAACACGTTGGTCCTTGGACTCAGCATGCTGGCTCTTTCCGTGGACTGTTTGGGTGATTTTGGCCCATGTGGGCTGTCTGTTCAGTACACACAGGACGTCCTTGGGTGTCCGCCATCACACACATGACTTCCGTGGGTGTCCGTGGCTGTCTGTCAACACACACAGGACATCTGTGGCTGTCTGTGTATGTCCGTGTGTGTCCGTCAGCACACACATGACGTCTGTGGCTATCTATCAGTACACATATCAGCACGTTGGTCCTAGGACTCAGCATGCTGACCCTTCCCGTGGACTGTTCGGGTGATTTTGGCCCATGTGGGCTGTCTGTTTAGTACACACAGGACGTTTGTGGTTGTCTGCCAGCACACACAGGACGTTCGTGGCTGTCCGTGTGTGTCTGTGTGTGTCTGTCAGCACACACAGGACGTTCGTGGCTGTCCATCAGTACACATATCAGCACGCTGGTCCTTGGACTCAGCACGCTGGCCCTTCCATTGGACTGTTTGGGTGATTTTGGCCCACGTGGGCTGTCTGTTCAGTACACACAGGACGTCTGTGGGTGTCCGTCAGCACACACAGGACGTTCGTGGGTGTCCGCCAGCACACACAGGACATCCGTGGCTGTCCGTCAGCACACACAGGACGTCTGTGGCTATCCGTGTGTGTCTGTGAGCACACACAGGACATCCGTGGGTGTCCGTCAACACACAGGACATTCGTGTGTGTCCGTCAGCACACACAGGACGTCCGTGGCTGACCGTGTGTGTTCCTGTGTGTCCGTAAGCACACACAGGACATCTGTGGCTGTCCATCAGGACACATATCAGCACGTTGGTCCTTGGACTCAGCTTGCTTGCCCTTCCTGTGGACTGTTTGGATGATTTTGGCCCACGTGGGCTGTCTGTTCAGTACACACAGGACGACCTTGGGTGTCCTAAATCACACACAGGACTTCCGTGGCTGTCCGTGGCTGTCTGTCAGCACACACAGGACGTCTGTGGCTGTCTGTGTGTGTCCGTGTGTGTACGTCAGCACACACATGACTTCCGTGGCTATCCATCAGTACACATATCAGCACGTTGGTCCTTGGACTGATGAGGCCATCCAAGTAGAGGTTCCCATAGTTAGGCGCGGTCCGACTACCCGGAGTGGAACCAGGGCCTTGCGATAAGGTTTCACCAAAGCTGTCCAACAAATCCTTGATCAAGATGGAGAGACTGACCAGGACCAGCTGCTGATTGAGAAGATGGTCCAGTTGAAGATTCAAGATCAAGCCGGCCCAACGGAGGTTCAGGACGCGGCCGACCCGATCCAGTTCAGACTCACCAAGCCGGACTTCTCATTTCCACATCCGGGCTTGGTCCAGACTCAGTTTCCATTTCATCCACTCCAACTCTTCCCGGTTCTGAGATCTAGCCAACCACCAAGGGGAGTAGCATGTGTTGTACTCTTTTTCCTCACCAGGTTTTGTCCCATTGGGTTTTCTTGGTAAGGTTTTAATGAGGCAACATGCAAGCATGCTATTAGCCTTGGTCTAGGCCTTCTCAAACCGACAACCAGATGTCTGGTTTATTTTAATTTATTTGGTTAAGACTTTGGGCTATTGTTTCAGCCTCATTTTCGGCAAGCTTGTTTAAGGCCTTTTTATCTTTGAGTCCCATAAGGGGTAAACCCTATATAACCCCATGAAGTTGGCGATTTTTGCCTAAGTCTTTTTATGAAATAATTTTTCCTTTGCAAACCTAAAACCCTAAGTCTTTTTCTGTGAGAAACAAGAGAGAGCAGCCGAGTCTTATCAAGCTTCAACCACCAAGCTTGTGGCGATTCTTCACCTCCATTCCATCCATCAATTTGTCTTGAGAGTGATACACATCCAGCAAGCCAAATCCCATAGCTATCCACCTCCATCCACTGTTCTTGTTGAGAGAGATACACATCCAGCAACAAGGATCTATCCCCCATATTTCTATCCTTCTCTTATTTTGTTTTATCTTGCATCATATAGTTCTAGATTTTCCATTCATTATAAAAACCCATAAAAAGTCATGTTTGCTCCTGTGCTTCATTTATCATTTAGCTTTCTTTCTGTTCATCATTTGATTCATAAAAACTCATAAAAATAGCACTCTTTTGCTTCAGGAACCAGATCGGCCATCTCCCACTCCATCGCGTCCGTCTAGCCGCTCCATAGCCGTCCGTCCGTTCTGTCCAGTCCGAATTCTTGAACCTCAGACCGTCCGTCCCTGTAGTCTGAATCTCGGCCTGTATCATTTTGGTATCAGAGCTTAAAGCTCCTACACCTTCGGTTGTATCCTATCCCTTTTGACTTTTGAGACATGGGAGACCTAAATGGAGCACCAACACAAGCCGAGATCAATGCTCAGCTGTTGGCTAACCATGCTGAACTCCAAGCCACACTGGCTACTGTGACTGAGCAGCTGGCTCATATAACAGGAAGGAACCGAGCTAATGCTCCACAGCCAAGGAGGAGAAACCAACCCATTCCAGAAGAGCAACAGTCCCAATCTGTGAGGACAACTCGGACACTGACCGTACCGAACCGGACGAGCCGCGGCACGAACGGGCCAGACGTGGGAACCGACGGGAGTATCGGGTCCAAGGCGATGGTAGCCCAGTCCAAAGGAGATTCTGAGACGATGAAGTAGCTTGGCAAGGAGGCAAGGATCTCAAACTTACTCCTCCAACCTTTGCTGGAAAGGTTAACCTGGACGCCTACATTGAATGGGAGAGGCGCATGGAGTACATCTTTGAGTACTACCGCTATACCGAGGCTAAGAAGATCGCCCTAGCCGCAGCTCAACTGACAGACAATGCCCTAACCTGGTGGGACAGAGAAGTAGCCGAGGTTGGCAGAGTCTATAGGATTGAGACTTGGGAGGAGATGCAAGGTAAGCTCCGTGCAAGGTATATTCCCTCATACTACCAGCGAGATTTACTAAAACGTTTTCGCAAGTTGTCTCAGGGTACCTGGACCGTAGAAGAGTACTTTGAGGAGTTTGAGGCTCTCAAGAACAAGCTCAGGACGCACGAGACCGAAGAGGTTATGATGGCTCAGTTCTTGGAAGGACTTCAAGACCTCATACACTATTCCATCCAGGCCGAGCAGCACATTAAAAGGAAGAACGCCTCTAGCACCAGGAACAAGACGCCATGGGCTCCATCCGGATCCAAAGGGGTTGAGAAGAACAAATCCATTGAAGTGAAAAACCGGTTCAAGAAGAGCCAATCCAACCAGTCCAAACCAGGTTCATCCGAACCAGGTAAGGGACAAACCCAAGCTCAAAGAACTCGTGATATTACTTGTTTCAAATGTCAGGGGAAGGGGCACTACGCCAGGGACTGTCCGAACAAGCGTGTCATGATCCTTAAGGCAGACGGCGAGTATGAGTCCCAAGACGAGGCCGATGTAGAGATTGCTGACTCAGGTGATGAGATAGTGGACTATGCTGAAACTGGTGAGCTGCTGGTGGTCAGACGAGCTCTCAGTGCTCTCTTTGATCCAGAAACCATCCAACGAGAGAACATCTTCCATACTAGATGTAGCGTGGAGGGCAAGGTATGTAGTCTAATTATTGATGGTGGCTCTTGCACTAATGTGGCCAGCAGGTACCTTGTTGAAAAGTTAGGACTAGCAAAGTTGCCACACCCCAGGCCATACAAGCTCAAGTTGCTCAATGATGAGACGGCTCGGTTTCCAGGACCAGGTGAAGTGTGATGTGGTTCCTATGCAAGCCGGCCATCTACTGTTAGGGAGGCCTTGGCAGTTTGACAAGGAGACCATTCACCATGGGAGGACTAACATCTACAGCTTTACCCACAACAACAAGAAGCACAGCCTGGCTCCTCTCAGTCCACAAGAGGTGTACGAGATGCAGAGGGCCATGGATCAGTCTGGACTGTTTAGTAAAACTAACCTTTACATCTCTTCTAGTAAATTGATTAAATCATTGCAGCAAGACACACAGGTGCTACTAATGGTTTTCAAGGAAGGTTGCTTTGCAGGCTTTGAGGCACCAGATTGTCCAGCTGAGATGCAAGTACTAATGGACCAGTACAAGGATGTGTTCCCTGAAGAGATACCAGCCGGCTTACCACCCCTCCGAGGCATCGAACATCAGATAGACTTTGTGCCAGGCGCCCCACTTCCAAACGAGCCGCGTACCGAGTCAATCCAGAGGAGGCTAAGGAGCTGGAGAGACAGGTCCAAGACCTCATGGACAAGGGGTACATTCGAGAGAGTCTCACCCCATGTGCCGTTCCCGTCCTCTTGGTGCCTAAGAAGGATGGAACATGGCGTATGTGTGTTGATTGCCGAGCCATCAACAACATCACCATAAAATATCGGTACCCCATTCCTAGACTTGATGATATGTTAGATGAACTGAGTGGTTCCACAGTGTTTTCCAAGATTGATCTTAGGAGTGGCTATCACCAAGTTCGGATGAAGGAGGGTGACCAGTGGAAGACTGCTTTCAAGACCAAGCAAGGCTTGTATGAGTGGCTGGTGATGCCCTTTGGTCTTACCAACGCCCCTAGCACATTCATGAGGCTTATGAACGAGGTTCTAAGGCCTTACATTGGTAAATTTGTGGTTGTCTATTTTGATGACATATTGATCTATAGTCAGTGCTTATCCGATCACATTAGTCATGTAGAACAGGTTTTGAAGGCGCTCAGGCAGGAAGGACTCTTTGCCAATCTCAAGAAGTGTGTATTTTGCACTGACCAGTTAATATTTTTAGGCTTTGTTGTGAGCTCACAGGGTTTGAAGGTCGATGAGGAGAAGATCAAGGCCATCCAAGACTGGCCCACACCGACCACTATTGGGCAAGTCCGAAGTTTCCATGGCCTAGCCAGCTTTTGTAGGCGGTTTGTCAAGGACTTCAGCACCATTGCTGCTCCCATGACCTCAGTGATCAAGAAGAATGTATCCTTTGTTTGGGGCCCTGCCCAAGAGGAGTCTTTCAACAAGCTTAAATATAGTTTAACTCATGCACCCGTTCTTACACTCCCTGATTTTAATAAAACTTTTGAGATTGAGTGTGATGCATCAGGTACAGGCATTGGAGCTGTCCTTACTCAAGGGGGCCGACCAGTGGCATTCTTTAGTGAGAAATTGAGTGGAGCTGCCCTCAATTACCCAACCTATGACAAAGAGCTATACGCTCTAGTAAGGTCCCTTGAAACATGGCAGCATTACCTTTTGTCTAAAGAATTTGTTATTCATACAGATCATGAGACACTTAAGCATTTGAGGGGACAGACCACACTCAAGAAGAGGCACGCCAGATGGCTCGAGTTCGTGGAGACCTTTCCCTATGTGATCAAGTACAAGAAGGGCAAAGACAATGTGGTGGCCGATGCACTGTCGCGGAGACACTCTCATTGTGACCATGGAGGCCAAGATCATGGGTTTCGAACATATTAAAGAATCTTATGCCACTGATCTTGATTTTAATGAAGTTTTCAGGAACACTGAGAAGGGGGCTTTCGGGCCATACTACCAGCATTAGGGTTTCTTGTTCAAGGGAAAGAGGTTGTGCATTCCCAAAGGAGCCATGAGGGAACTGCTGGTTCGGGAGGCCCATGGTGGCGGCCTCATGGGACACTTTGGTCGGGACAAGACCTTGAGTGTCCTAACTGAACATTTCTTTTGGCCAAACATTAAGAGGGATGTGGAGAGCATATGCACCAAGTGCACTACTTGCCTTAAAACCAAGTCCAGGTCACATCCTTACGGTTTACAAATGCCATTGCCGATTCCTAACCACCCTTGGGTAGACATTTCTATGGACTTTGTGCTGGGTTTACCCAAGATAAACCACAAGGATTCCATTTTTGTAGTGGTAGACAGGTTCTCAAAGATGGCCCATTTTATAGCCTGTAACACCACTAATGATGCCACTCAGACCGCCGACCTATTCTTCAAAGAAGTGGTCCGACTACATGGTGTTCCTCGAACCATTGTGTCTGACCGAGATGCCAAGTTCCTCAGCCATTTCTGGAAGACACTATGGGGCAAGTTCGGAACCAAGCTACTATTCTCGACCACTTGCCATCCCCAAACCGACGGCCAGACTGAGGTAGTAAACCATACACTCTCTCAACTGTTGAGAGCTACGGTCGGTAAGAATTTAATAAATTGGTTGTCTTGTTTGCCTTTTGTTGAGTTTGCTTATAACCATGCTAGGCACTCTACTACTAACCTGTCACCTTTTGAGATTGTTTATGGGTTTCAGCCAGAGACTCCTTTAGACTTCACCGAACTGCCCAGCTCCATGTACCGCAGTCATGATGGAGTCGCCAAAGCAGAGTTTGTTAAGAATATGCACCTGAAGGTCAAGGAGAGGATAGAGGCCAAGGCGGCTAAAGTCAAGGCCAAGTATGACCAGAAGAGGAAGGAGGTACTGTTCGAACCCGGAGACTTGGTGTGGTTACACATGCGGCCCGAGAGGTTTCCAGAAGCCCGAAAGTCCAAGCTCTCTCCCCGTGGGACAGAACCATTCCGCATCCTAAAGAAGATCAACGACAATGCCTATATCCTTGACCTCCCAGCTGAATTTAAAATTTCACATACTTTCAATGTCTCGGATTTGTCTCCTTTCCATGCAGATAGTAATGATGACTTTGCAGATGATGGTGTTCTGAGGCCAAAACCTCTTCAAGAGGGAGGGAATGATGAGGCCATCCAAGTAGAGGTTCCCATAGTTAGGCGCGGTCCGACTACCCGGAGTGGAACCAGGGCCTTGCGAGAAGGTTTCACCAAAGCTGTCCAACAAATCCTTGATCATGATGGACAGACTGACCAGGACCAGCTGCTGATTGAGAAGATGGTCCAGTTGAAGATTCAAGATCAAGCTGGCCCAACGGAGGTTCAGGACGCGGCAGACCCGATCCTGTTCAGACTCAACCAAGCCGGACTTCTCATTTCCACATCCGAGCTTGGTCCAGACTCAGTTTCCATTTCATCCACTCCAACTCTTCCCGGTTCTGAGATCTAGCCAACCCCCAAGGGGAGTAGCATGTGTTGTACTCTTTTTCCTCACCAGGTTTTGTCCCATTGGGTTTTCCTGGCAAGGTTTTAATGAGGCAACATGCAAGCATGCTATTAGCCTTGGTCTAGGCCTTCTCAAACCGACAACCAGATGTCTGGTTTATTTTAATTTATTTGGTTAAGACTTTGGGATATTGTTTCAGCCTCATTTTCGGCCAGCTTGTTTAAGGCCTTTTTATCTTTGAGTCCCATAAGGGGTAAACCCTATATAACCCCATGAAGTTGGCGATTTTTGCCTAAGTATTTTTATGAAATAATTTTGCCTTTGCAAACCTAAAACCCTAAGTCTTTTTCTGTGAGAAACAAGAGAGAGCAGCCGAGTCTTATCAAGCTTCAACCACCAAGCTTGTGGTGATTCTTCACCTCCATTCCATCCATCGATTTGTCTTGAGAGTGATACACATCCAGCAAGCCAAATCCCATAGCTATCCACCTCCATCCACTGTTCTTGTTGAGAGAGATACACATCCAGCAACAAGGATCCATCCCCCATATTTCTATCCTTCTCTTATTTTGTTTTATTTTGCATCATATAGTTCTAGATTTTCCATTCATTATAAAAACCTATAAAAAGTCATATTTGCTCATGTTCTTCATTTATCATTTAGCTTTCTTTCTGTTCATCATTTGATTCATAAAAACTCATAAAAATAGCACTCTTTTGCTTCAGGAACCAGATCGGCCATCTCCCACTCCATCGCGTCCGTCTAGCCGCTCCATAGCCGTCTGTCCGTTCTGTCCAGTCCGAGTTCTTGAACCTCAGACCGTCCGTCCGTGTAGTCTGAATCCCGGCCTGTATCATGGACTCAGCACGATGGCCCTTCCCGTGGACTGTTTGGGTGATTTTGGCCCACGTGGGCTGTTTGTTCAGTACACACAGGACGTCCTTGGGTGTCCGCCATCACATACAGGACTTCCGTGGCTGTCTGTGGCTGTCTTTCAGCACACACAGGACGTCCATGGCTGTCTGTGTGTGTCCGTCAGCAGACACAGTGATAGAACCCAGGACCTGGACCAGGACGTGGAGCAGACTCAGCATGGTGACCAGGACGATCAGATCAGTCCACTTGAGGTTCAGCCATTCAGCCGTTCCAGATCAACGGACAGAGCCGTGTACCGGATCGACCCGCGTGCACCCGGACGTGACCTAAGGATGGATCCACGACCTGATGACCAAATCAGCCAAACCACAGGCGTTTTCCCCGACCCATTCGCCATTCTAGAGCCAACAGTCAAGCCAGAACCCATGATCATCGAGAAGAATCAGATTCCGGACTTAGCCTGACTTTCATGGCCCGTTTGGGACGTACCGCACGCCCGGATCAGGCTGATCATGACCTTTCCAATCACTTTGATGATTTCATGATGATCGATGCTTCCAACTACTCCAAAGGAAGGATACTTAAGCTCTCTGAAGATTTGAGTCGAGCTATCTCTTCATCCGTTCATGGATCATCGACGATCAATCATGCGGGCATCCTTATGTCCGTCCTGCTCCTTACCGCGGACGACCTGATCACCAGAGGATGAACCTGGACGTCTTTGTGAATCTGGACCAGTCAACACCAGAATCCGCACCTTGACAAGTCTTTAGTCAAAGTCTTCATTTCTAGTTTATATGTCTTGTTTTCATTCATTTCTATTTTCTATGTTGTCTTTTCCCACAAATGTGTTTATGTTTCTTTGACTCACAAACCTTATAAGTATGTGATGATCCCCCTTAATAAAATCACATCGATTTTCCTTTGCTTATTTTGAGTCTTCTCTCATTGTTCTTTGCTTAGAACATTCATACTTCTCTTGGTGAGGTCATCTCCAAGCGAACCACTTCGTTGTGTTGGACCGGTGCGTCACATCCGGCAACCTTCGAATATCTGGTAGTATCTTTGGGCTAATCCGCAACCCTTAGTATCACCCCTCGATCCATCAGTTCTCAATCCTCTCGGATCCTTATTTTGGTTCTATCAAGTGGTATCAGAGCCACTCTCTCGGTAACTCTTTTTCAGTCCATTTCATCTCATCTTCCATATTCTTCATCTTAATTTCTTATCTATCTATCTTGAGCCCGGGCCCCTCATTACCCCATAAAAAAAAAAGAAAGATCCATAAAAAAAAAAAAAGGAAAAGTATTAAAAAAAAAAAAGATATTCCAAAGTTTGATTTGTTTGTGGTGTGGTGGTGGAAGAGAAAGCCTGCTGGCCAAAGAGAAATCCGGTCTTTGAGGAGGTTAAGGCGGGTTCCCCTCTAAATCTCTTATCTTTCTCTCTTGATCTTTGTGGTTCACTTGGTTTTGCTCATTGGGTGATCTAGTTTGCTCTCTTAGAACTTTGGGAGGAACTCTCTTGTGTGATTACCAACAAAAATTGAGTGAAACACGTGTGTGGGTGAGGATAAACACCTGAGTGTGTGAGGTTTTTAATCTAACTTTACCTTGTTTAAGTTTTCAGGTAACCATGGATAGTGAAGAAGAAAGAAACCGACCCGGAAATTCATATGCCGGATTATCTAACTTGCAAATGCGTGCTTTCAATGATTCTATGTCTAACTTGTTGAATACAGGTTTGGAGGCGATCCATCAGAGGCTTGATGAACTTCAAGGCCGTCCAACTCAGTCACGAACCAGAACCAGACGTGACCATCCAAGGAGGAACAGCCGGTCCGACCTAGAAATCTGAGAAGAGTCTTATGATGATGATCGATCCATCAACCGTCCAAGGAGATTTCCTAGGCATCAAAACCGAGGTGATGTCAATCCTTTTGGTAGAAATGAAAGAACCAATGATGGCTTGAGTGGTTTGAAATTGAAAATTCCAAGTTTTGATGGCAAAAATGATCCGGATGCTTTTCTTGAATGGGAAAGAAAAATTGAACTTGTGTTTGATTTGTCAAAATTTTTCTGATATTAAAAAGATTAGACTTGCTGCTGCTGAGTTTACTGGCTATGCTATTAATTGGTATGATCGAGTTGTGACTAGCAGGAGGAGAGCAGGTGAGGCGCCAGTTGATACATGGGATGAGCTTTCCATGCTGATGCGGAGACGCTTTGTTCCCGACCATTACACCAGATCTACACCATAAACTCAGGCATTTGCTTCAAGGTTCTAAGTCAGTTGAGGACTATCACCAGGAGATGGAGACCTTGATTATCAAAGCTGATGTAGAAGAGCCCTTAGACGCCACCATGGCCAGATTTCTTACCGGGCTCAATCGGGACATACAAGACCGCATGGAGCTGGAGGACTATGACAGCATGGAGCAGATGCTACACAAGGCCGTGCTGATCGAGAAACAAGTCAAGAGAAAGGGTCTCACTAAACCGACCTTTGCTTCTAAACCGATCTTTGCTTCCAAGCCAAACTATCAAGACAAGGGTAAGTCTTCTTCCACAACAAATACAGCTTTTAAGACTAATGTCCCTGCTCGTGTTGATAGAGAAAAGAAAGAAGAGGCTACCAAACGAACCAGAGACATCCAATGCTTTAGGTGTCATGGCCTTGGCCACTATGCCAACCGATGTCCAAACCAAAAGGTGATGGTGCTCTTGGAGAATGGAGAAGTCGAATCTGAAGAAGACAAGGAGGATCTCGGACCAGTGTATGATGATGATAATGAGGAAGAAGCACTTGACTTCCCGCTTCATGGTCCCCTTCTTGTTACTAGGAGAGTCTTGGATGACACCACTGATCCCATCTTTGATGAGGAGGTCGATGGAGTGATCAATGAGTTTTGCTCGACCTTTGTGGAGAGTTCTTATCCGATCTATGATGAGGATGTTCTTGAAGAGCCGAGCCATGGTTCACTACTGGTTACTAGGCGTGCCTTGAGTGTCCAACCAAAATCCAATGACAAAGAACAAAGGGAGAATCGCTTTCACTCTATATGTCTCATTTCTGATAAAGTTTGTTCTTTAATCATTGATGGAGGTAGTTTCACTAATGTGGCTAGTGACACCCTTGTAAAGAAACTTGGGCTTGTTACTCGGCCTCTTTCTCGTCCTTTCAGGTTGGAGTGGCTCAATGAGGCCGGAGAACAGTATGTGAAGGAGCAAGTCACGGTTACACTTTCCATTGGCCGATATGAGGACGAGGTTGTGTGCAATGTGCTTCCCATGGATGCTTGCCATGTTCTCTTGGGCCGGCCTTGGCAATTTGACAAGAAGGCAGTGAATGATGGTTTCACAAACCGGCATTCATTTGATCATAAGGGAAAGAAGATCACCTTGGTGCCTTTGTCGCCTTCGGAAGTCCATCAAGACCAAGTCCAACTTAAGAAGAACCGAGACCAAGACTCTAAAGCTGATAAACCTGAGTCCAGTACCAGGAACTCCAATTTCTTTGTCAAAGAAAGTCAGGTAAGAAAGTCTCTTTGCTCTCAAAAGCCATTTCTCTTACTGATTTATAAAGAGTCTCTCTTGGCCTCATCTTCTTCGGACCTTGCACCGGAGATTCCGAGTGAGTTTTTAGGTATCTTTCAGGATTATTCTGATGTGTTTCCAGAAGAAAATCCCAAAGGATTGCCACCGGTGAGAGGCATTGAGCATCAGATCGATCTCGTTCCGGGCGCCTCTCTACCGAACCGACCAGCGTACCGCACCAATCCGGTCGAGACCAAGGAGCTGGAGAAACAGATCAACGACTTGCTTGAGAAGGGATACATCAGAGAGAGTCTAAGTCCCTGTGCCGTGCCTGTTCTACTTTTACCAAAGAAGGATGGCTCCTGGAGGATGTGTGTGGACTGCCGGGCCATAAACAACATCACGGTAAAGTATCGACATCCTATCCCTCGTCTTGATGATATGCTTGATGAACTCCATTGTTCTAAGTACTTTTCTAAGATAGATTTGAGAAGTGGCTATCATCAGATTAGGATGAAAGAAAGTGATGAATGGAAAACGGCCTTTAAAACAAAACTAGGTTTGTATGAGTGGCTTGTCATGCCCTTTGGTCTCACTAATACACCTAGTACTTTCATGCGCCTAATGAATCATGTCTTGAGGTCTTTTATTGGTCATTTTGTTGTGGTTTACTTTGATGACATTCTTATTTACAGCAAAACCCTTGATGAGCACAAACAGCATTTGAAATCCGTTCTTGAAGTCCTTAGAAAGGAACGTTTGTTTGCTAACCTTGGAAAGTGTTCTTTTGGCACAGATCATGTGGTCTTTCTAGGTTTTGTTGTAGGTGCAGATGGTTTGAGAGTGGACGGGCAGAAGGTCCAAGCAATCCGGGACTGGCCGATTCCGACCACCATTGGTGAAGTAAGAAGCTTCCATGGCCTTGCTGGCTTCTATAGGCGATTTGTTCAAAACTTCACTACCTTGGCCGCTCCTCTTACTGAAGTAATCAAGAAGAACGTGGGGTTCAAATGGGGACCAGCTCAGGAAGAAGCATTCGAAATCCTTAAAGGGAAGTTGACTCACGCCCCTTTACTTGTACTTCCAGATTTTTCTAAAGCTTTTGAAATCGAATGTGATGCTTCTGGTGTTGGTATTGGTGCTGTGTTGATGCAGGATGGAAAACCAGTGGCTTATTTGAGTGAGAAGCTTGGAGGAGCCATGCTCAACTACCCCACATACGACCAAGAACTCTATGCCTTGGTGAGGGCCCTTCAAACGTGGCAGCACTATCTTTGGCCTAAGGAGTTCATCATCCACACTGATCATCAGTCTCTAAGACAACTTAAGGGTCAGCAGAAGCTCAACAAGAGGCATGCTCGTTGGATGGAGTTCATTGAGACATTTCCTTATGTGATCAAGTACAAACAAGGTAAGGAGAATGTTGTGGCCGATGCATTGTCTCGAAGGTACACTCTTCTCTCAGCCCTTGAAACTAAATTGCTTGGCTTTGAATTTATCAAGGATCTTTATGCTTCTGATCAGGACTTTAAAGAGATTTTTCGAAAATGCTCAAAGGTTGCTTATGGCAAATACTTTCAAAATTCTGGTTTCTTGTTCTTTGATAACCGTTTGTGTGTGCCCCAATGTTCTTTGAGGGATTTGTTTCTCAGGGAAGCTCATGGAGGTGGGCTTATGGGACACTTTGGAGTCAAGAAAACCTACAAGGCGGTTCATGACCATTTCTACTGGCCGAATCTGATGAAAGATGTTGTGAGGATCTGTAGCCGATGTGTGGTTTGCAAGAAGTCTAAGCCTAAAGCATCACACCACGGTTTGTACTCAGCTCTACCCATTCCTTCTCATCCTTGGGTAGACATTTCTATGGATTTTGTGCTTGTATTGCCTAGGTCTAAAGCTGGACGAGATTCTATCTTTGTGGTTGTTGATAGGTTCTCGAAAATGGCTCATTTCATTCCTTGTCACAAAACTGATGATGCTGTGCAAGTTGCAGATTTATTCTTTAAGGAAGTTGTTAGATTGCATGGAATGCCTAAGACCATTGTCTCTGATCGTGATGCTAAGTTCCTTAGCTATTTTTGGAAGACCTTGTGGTCTAAGCTAGGTACTAGATTGATGTTCTCTACAACTTGTCATCCGCAAACCGATGGGCAAACTGAAGTAGTTAACCGAACCTTGTCTGCTTTGCTTAGATCTTTGGTTAAAAAGAATCTTAGGACTTGGGAAGAATGTTTGCCTCATGTTGAATTTGCTTATAACCATGCTTTGCATTCAGCTACTAAGTTTTCTCCTTTTGAGGTTATTTATGGATTTAATCCCTTGTCTCCACTTGATCTTTTACCTTTGCCTTTGAGTGAACGAGTTAGTACAGATGGCAAGAGGAAGGTGGACACGATCAAGAAGCTGCATGAACAGGTCCGTGCCAACATTGAAGCCAAGACCGAGGGCTACAAACGACTTGCAGACAAGAAAAAGGAAAGAAGTGATCTTCCAGGAAGGTGATCGTCTTTGGGTCCACATGAAGAAGGAACGATTCCCGGAACAAAGGAAGTCCAAACTCATGCCCCGGGTCAATGGTCCATTCCAGATTCTCAGGAAACTCCATGACAATGCTTACCAGCTTGATCTTCAGGGTAAGTATGATATCTCTTCAAGTTTTAATGTTTCTGATTTATCTCCTTTTTGCGCAGATGATCCGGATTTGTGGTCAAATCCTTTTGAAGAGGGAGGGAATGATAGAACCCAGGACCTGGACCAGGACGTGGAGCAGACTCAGCATGGTGACCAGGACGATCAGATCAGTCCAACTGAGGTTCAGCCATTCAGCCGTTCCAGATCAAGGGACAGAGCCGTGTACCGGATCGACCCGCGTGCACCCGGACGTGACCTAAGGATGGATCTACGACCTGATGACCAAATCAGACAAACCACAGGCGTTCTTCCCCGACCCATTCGCCATTCAAGAGCCAACAGTCAAGCCAGAACCCATGATCATCGAGAAGAATCAGATTCTGGACTTAGCCTGTATTTCCTGGCTCGTTTGGGACGTACCGCACGCCGGATCAGGCTGATCACGACCTTTCCAACCACTTTGATGATTTCATGATGATCGATGCTTCCAACTACTCCAAAGGAAGGATACTTAAGCTCTCTGAAGATTTGGGTCGAGCTATCTCTTCATCCGTTCATGGATCATCGACAATCAATCATGCGGGCAGCCTTATGTCCGTCCTGCTCCTTACCGCGAACGACCTGATCACCAGAGGATGAACCTGGACGTCTTTGTGAATCTGGACCAGTCAACACCAGAATCCGCACCTTGACCAGTCTTTAGTCAAAGTCTTCATTTCTAGTTTCTATGTCTTGTTTTCATTCATTTCTATTTTCTATGTTTTCTTTTCCCACAAATGTCTTTATGTTTCTTTGACTCACAAACCTTATAAGTATGTGATGATCCCCCTTAATAAAATCACATCGATTTTCCTTTGCTTATTTTGAGTCTTCTCTCATTGTTCTTTGCTTAGAACATTCATACTTCTCTTGGTGAGGTCATCTCCAAGTGAACCACTTCGTTGTGTTGGACCGGTGCGTCACATCCGGCAACCTTCGAATCTCTGGTAGTATCTTTGGGCTAATCCGCAACCCTTAGTGTCACCTCTCGATCCATCAGTTCTCAATCCTCTAGGATCTGAGTTCATATCAACCTTACCGAAAGAGTGATCCTTATTTTGGTTCTATCACACAGGACATCCGTGGCTGTCCATCAGTACACATATCAGCGCGCTGGCCCGTCCCGTGGACTGTTCGGGTTATTTTGGCCCATGTGGGGCAGTCTGTTCAGTACACACAGGACGTCCGTGGGTGTCCGTCAGCACACACAGGACGTCCGTGTGTGTCCGTCAGCACACACAGGATGTCTGTAGCTGTCCGTGTGTGTCTGTGTGTGTCCATCAGCACACACAAGACGTATGTGGCTGTCCATCAATACACATATCAGCACGATGGTCCTTGGACTCAGCACGCTGACCCTTCCCGTGGACTGTTCGGGTGATTTTGGCCCACGTGGGCTGTCTGTTTAGTACACACAGGACATCCGTTGTTGTCCGCCAGCACAC
>NW_022610562.1:62500-82500 GCF_000309985.2 Brassica rapa
TCATGACGAAGTGTATGGCTAGCACTATGTGTCGTAGACCATAAGTACTAAGCCTAAGTATGATTGTTCAAGGAAGGCCATGTAAGATCTGATCATGGTTGAGTATGGACGACCTGACCTCTGGATGATTGTCTAAGGTGTCAGTACTAACCTGATTAATGAATGCATCGGTAGGTATAAACAAGTCATATCTGTTGTCTAGGTTAAGTCCCAAGGCTGATCAGGCCAGATGATGACTCATCAGTTCCAAGTCATGTGAGGAAGGTTGGTTGATTGACTTAGGATCTAATGAGCTTTTTCAGTCCAAAATATGGACTTGGTACTATTGCCTATAAGGCAAAAAGATTTCGGATTGTGCATGAGCTGAGAAAGGCCAGATGTATATCCTTTTCCTTTCAAAGACTTCTCAAAGGTTACTTATGTCTGTGAGGATGGTTGGTTGAATGACTAAGTACCTAGGGGAGCTGTTTGATGCAGGACTCAAAATAAGGACCTTAAGTAAGATCATTAAGTGATTGTGGTCCAGCACTCAAGCAAGAGCAATTTGAGTCAATGGAGGACCGATGAGCTAATAAGCTCCGTAGATGTGGCAAAGGTATGATCTAGCATTTATTTATGTAGATCTAGATAGAACGGTTTAGGGGAATGGAACCTCGGAATCGTATGGCTTGGTTTGGGTTTAGGATTGACCTTTAAGCTAATTGGTAGTTGAGTAAACAGACCAAGGCTACGGTGATTCAACCAGACAAGTGTTAGATTGGTTTTAGACCAATGGTTAACTAGAGAATAATCCGCTGCGTATATGTTGAAAGGATCTAAGCTATTAATGACTAGGGAAGTCTTCAGCTAAGGTTTTAAGTTAGCCCTCACCTTTAGGCGATATTATAAATAAAGGGCAAAAAATTAAGAGGTTCGGCCAGGAAGTGGACCGAGCGACGTAAGGCTTCGAACACGGCCTAGTCGGCCAGAACGGGGTGTTACATGAGGGTAGGCTAAGAAGAGTGCCTACCCCTTACATAGACAAAACACGTTTTTTCAGTCTGTCACCAGTAGACGTTGGTTGTGTTCCGGGAGTATTTTTAATGTAAAAAAAGAAATACTTCGAATTTGAATCTGATTTTTTGCATGCTTCATAAGCATGGTTAAAGCTATTTGCTGGTAAATGTTCATGATTTTCTTTTGCTTCTAACCATGTCTTTTGCATGCTACAAAGTTTGGGGTTTCGTGGTCTAAACGGATGTCTACAGCAACTTTTGATCAACACTTAACATCCTAAACTCTTTGTTAACATATATTTGATGTTTCCTTTCAGAAAACTATATTCAAAAATATTAATTTTTGAATTTTTGGCTTCTCGGGTGATTTTGGTTGTCCGTGGGGATTTTGGCCCACGTGGGCTGTCTGTTCAGTACACACAAGACGTCCGTGTGTGTCCGTCAGCACAAACAGGACGTTTGTGGCTGTCTGTGGCTGTCCGTCAGCACACACAGGACGTCTGTCGCTGTCCTTGTGTGTCCATGTGTGTCCGTGAGCACACACAGGATGTCCGTGGCTCTCCATCAGTACACATATCAGCACGCTGGTCCTTCGACTCAGCACGCTGGCCCTTCCTGTGGACTGCTCGGGTGATTTTGGCCCAGGTGGGCTGTCTGTTCAGTACACACAAGACGTCCGTGGGTGTCTGTTCAGTACATACAGGTCGTCAGCGGGTGTCCGTCAGCACACACAGGACATCCGTGGCTGTCCGTGTGTGTCCGTCAGCACACACAGGACGTCCGTGGCTGTCCATCAGTAAAACTATGCTAGTGAAGAAACTGAGGAGGATAGTTGGTTTGTAGTTGGGTGCGCGAGCACAAAGCCTACAAACACTAGCTATCCAATTACCACTTATACGCCGAATGTTCATTTGCCCCGCTAACATCAATCTTTCCAACCACTCTTGAGATGTAATCAAAGAGCAACTGGAAGACAGAAGAAACCAGGCCAAGACCACACAAGGGCGAAAATTTTAAGTTAGGGGCAGAACGGTCCGCCAGAAAAGTTACCAGAAAATTCACCGGAGACAATCTGGTCATCGACCTCAACCCAGCCATCGATAATGTTGGACCAAGCAGTCCAACACTACATACCCGTTTGGGTAGTGAGGTGTAACATCCGCGATCCTGGATAAGGACCGTCGGGACGGCCATGGTTCGAGGAAACGAACCCGCCGGTCTTAGGACCTTAAGGCAAGCGTTCCATGGCCAAGATAGAAGGTTAAGGACGTCAGGATGCTGAGACTTAACCTTATAAGAGAAAGAAGTCAGCTAGAACAAGCTGTTTAGAAGCTGGGCGATTCTTACGGGAAGCTCGATCAGCTAGACGTAGCTCGGTCAAGCTCAGCCTAGCTCGTTCCAAGTTAAGTCAGCTAAACCAGCTGGACTACTAGCTCACTCAGATGAGGCAGCTGGGAGTCAGCTCATCTCAGCTCGACGGACTGTTTGGGTTTCGGGCCGATGGTCCGGGTCCGGGTCAGTGGCGGGCCATGAGGTCCGACCATGTGGTCCATGAGTCGTTGGGCTCTTGCGGACAGGCCGTGGGCTTTGGTATCAAGTCTGGGCTTGGGTTGGACGTGACTATAAGGTCTGGAACCTTCCATTTCTGAACAGGTATGATCTGGACCGTTGATTGTAATTGATGGCCAAGATCTGTCGCAAAAGGATGCTTCGAAGGGATGTGTCCCTTCGCACATGACCCTTGGCTGCCTATATATAGGATGCACGACCAGAGATCAATGCATTCAGTATTATTAAGTCTCATTCTGTCTGAGACAAAGGACAGACGTCCTAAACAAAGGGGTCCCCCAATGAGAACCGAGGATCCAAGCTGGAAAAGGCTCGGTTGTTGTGGTTTAGTATCTCCGGCAAGGAGAACGGTTTAAGAGAGAGGAGGCCGTGGGGTTATGGATACCCAAGGCATAGAGAGAGGTCTGGAGAAGGACTCCAACCCCTTGGTTCAGTCAGATAGGGTCAGTGGGGTAACCACCGACTTATCGGCTAAGACCATCAGACAGTCCGAACCGGTATAGCCATGGGCGTTTGGATTGTGTCCTATTCTTCCTATTCTTTTCATCTTTTCTTCTTCTACTCCTCCTGTACATTGGCGTGGCCTTGTTGATGTGTTGGGATTGGTCATAACCGTGGTTCTTGTTGAGTAATGCGGTTGCGGTCCATAACCGATGAGTTAGGCGCGCGCATGATCTGACTGGCCTCAGGTGATCCGATTGGATAGGGGCGGTTCTGTTCTGTTCTGAACGTTGCAACCCTTCCCTGAACAGTCACAATGGTTCATGACTTGTGTAGGTTAAGGCGTGGTCATTTGGCCATAGGCCGGACACACGCACGGACCAGACAGTCCCTACGGACGGTTAGGTCGAACGGTTGGAACATCTGAATGGGTGCGAGTTGCCAAGGGTCATGAGTTGCCAAGAGGCACGTATGTCCAAAGATTACAAGTTCCCAAAGGGTGTGAGTTCCAAACGGTGCCATTGGTTCAAGGCTTAGGCCGAACCAAGTGGACAGTCCGCGGCTGCATAGTCGAACGGACGGACGGTTAGTTTAACCGGAGTTTTGTGTCGCAAGGTCTGATTGGTTGCAAGGCAATCCGGTTTGGTCTTGGGCCTTACTCTGTGGTATGGATCCAGGCTTTGGGTCGGATCAGGTATGAAGGTCCGTGAGCCTTTGGGCTGGACTTATAACTAGCCGATCGCACCTAGATCTTAACCAGACGGTTAGACGGGACTATGGATGATCCGGCTATGGTTGGATGGTTCTAGTCGCAAAGGCTAAGTGGGATATCTTACAATCAACCTCGGGTTGGTAAGTAGGATAGGCGCCATATGCCTTATGTAGGGGGTAAACCCACATGATGGCAATGGAAGGCCGGTTATATCAGTACATGCTAAGTGGACGATGGATTATCAAGTCTAGTGGTTGAATCATGTTTCATGACGATGGTTCGATGGCCGAACACTAGTATGGATAGTCACATTGCTGGAGTAAGAGTATTGATGTGATGCTTCTAGATATCAACCTTGGTGTTGATAGCTTCGGGATTGGCTAAGAGTCATGACGAAGTGTATGGCTAGCACTATGTGTCGTAGACCATAAGTACTAAGCCTAAGTATGGTTGTTCAAGGAAGGCCATGTAAGATCTGATCATGGTTGAGTATGGACGACCTGACCTCTGGATGATTGTCTAAGGTGTCAGTACTAACCTGATTAATGAATGCATCGGTTGGTATAAACAAGTCATATCTGTTGTCTAGGTTAAGTCCCAAGGCTGATCAGGCCAGATGATGACTCATCAGTTCCAAGTCATGTGAGGAAGGTTGGTTGATTGACTTAGGATCTAATGAGCTTTGTCAGTCCAAAATATGGACTTGGTACTATTGCCTATAAGGCAAAAAGATTTCGGATTGTGCATGAGCTGAGAAAGGCCAGATGTATATCCTTTTCCTTTCAAAGACTTCTCAAAGGTTACTTATGTCTGTGAGGATGGTTGGTTGAATGACTAAGTACCTAGGGGAGCTGTTTGATGCAGGACTCAAAATAAGGACCTTAAGTAAGATCATTAAGTGATTGTGGTCCAGCACTCAAGCAAGAGCAATTTGAGTCAATGGAGGACCGATGAGCTAATAAGCTCCGTAGATGTGGCAAAGGTATGATCTAGCATTTATTTATGTAGATCTAGATAGAACGGTTTAGGGGAATGGAACCTCGGAATCGTATGGCTTGGTTTGGGTTTAGGATTGACCTTTAAGCTAATTGGTAGTTGAGTAAACAGACCAAGACTACGGTGATTCAACAAGACAAGTGTTAGATTGGTTTTAGACCAATGGTTAACTAGAGAATAATCCGCTGCGTATATGTTGAAAGGATCTAAGCTATTAATGACTAGGGAAGTCTTCAGCTAAGGTTTTAAGTTAGCCCTCACCTTTAGGCGATATTATAAATAAAGGGCAAAAAATTAAGAGGTTTGGCCAGGAAGTGGACCGAGCGACGTAAGGCTTCGAACACGGCCTAGTCGGCCAGATCGGGGTGTTACATGAGGGTAGGCTAAGAAGAGTGCCTACCCCTTACATAGACAAAACACTTTTTTTCAGTCTGTCACCAGTAGACATTGGTTGTGTTCCGGGAGTATTTTTAATGTAAAAAAAGAAATACTTCGAATTTGAATCTGATTTTTTGAATGCTTCATAAGCATGGTTAAAGCTATTTGCTGGTAAATGTTCATGATTTTCTTTTGCTTCTAACCATGTCTTTTGCATGCTACAAAGTTTAGGGTTTCGTGGTCTAAACGGATGTCTACAGCAACTTTTGAACAACACTTAACATCCTAAACTCTTTGTTAACATATATTTGATGTTTCCTTTCAGAAAACTATATTCAAAAATATTAATTTTTGAATTTTTGGCTTCTCGGGTGATTTTGGTTGTCCGTGGGGATTTTGGCCCACGTGGGCTGTCTGTTCAGTACACACAAGACGTCTGTGTGTGTCCGTCAGCACAAACAGGACGTTTGTGGCTGTCTGTGGCTGTCCGTCAGCACACACAGGACGTCTGTCGCTGTCCTTGTGTGTCCATGTGTGTCCGTGAGCACACACAGGATGTCCGTGGCTGTCCATCAGTACACATATCAGCACGCTGGTCCTTCGACTCAGCACGCTGGCCCTTCCTGTGGACTGCTCGGGTGATTTTGGCCCAGGTGGGCTGTCTGTTCAGTACACACAAGACGTCTGTGGGTGTCTGTTCAGTACATACAGGTCGTCAGCGGGTGTCCGTCAGCACACACAGGACATCTGTGGCTGTCCGTGTGTGTCCGTCAGCACACACAGGACGTCCGTGGCTGTCCATCAGTACACATATCAGCACGTTGGTCCTTCGACTCAGCACGCTGACCCTTCCCGTGGACTGTTTGGGTTATTTTGGCCCACGTGGGCTGTCTGTTCAGTACACACAGGACGTTCGTGGGTGTCCGCCAGCACACACAGGACGTCCGTGGCTGTCTGTCAGCACACACAGGACGTCCATGGCTGTCCGTGTGTGTCCGTGGGTGTCCGCCAGCACACACAGGACGTCTTTGGCTGTCCATGGCTGTTCGTCAGCACACACACGACGTCCGTGTGTGTCCGTCAGCACACACAGTACGTCTGTGGCTGTCCATCAGTACACAAATCAGCACGCTGGTTCTTGGACTCAGCACGCTGACCCTTCTTGTGGACTGTTTGGGTGATTTTGGCCCACGTGGGCTGTCTGGTCAGTACACACAGGACATCCGTGGGTGTTTGCCAGCACACACAGGAAGTCCATGGCTGTCCAGCAGCACACACATGACGCCCCTGGCTGTCCGTGTGTATCCGTGTCTTTCCGTGTGTGTCCGTCAGCACACATAGGACGTCCGTGGCTGTCCATCAGTACACATATCAGCACGTTGGTCCTTGGACTCAGCACGCTGGCGCTTCCCGTGGACTGTTCGGGTGATTTTGGCCCACGTGGGCTGTCTGCTCAGTACACACAGGACGTCCGTGGGTGTCCGTAAGCACCCACAGGACGTCTGTGGCTATATGTGGCTGTCTGTCAGCACACACAGGACGTCTGCGGCTGTCTGTGTGTGTCTGTCTGTGTCCGTCAGCACACACAGGACGTCTGTGGCTGTCTATCAGTACACATATCAGTACGTTGGTCCTTGGACTCAGCACGCTGGCCCTTCCCGTGGACTGTTTGGGTGATTTTGGCCCACGTGGCCTGTCTGTTTAGTACACACAGGAGGTCTGTGGGTGTCCGCCAGCACACACAGGACATCCGTGGCTGTCTGTCAGCACACACAGGAAGTTCATGGCTGTCCGTGTGTGTCTGTGGGTGTCCGCCAGCATACACAGGACGTCTTTGGCTGTCCATGGCTGTCCGTCAGCACACACAGGACGTCCGTGTGTGTCCGTCAGCACACACAGGACGTCCGTGTGTGCCCGTCAGCACACATAGGACGTCTGTGGCTTTCCATCAGTACACATATCAGCACGCTGGTCCTTGGACTCAGCCCGCTGGCCCTTCCCGTAGACTATTGTATTTTGGCCCACGTGGGCTGTCTGTTCAGTACATACAGGACGTCCGTGGCTGTCCGTGTGTGTCCATGTGTGTCCATCAGTACACACAGGACGTCCGTGGCAGTTTCCTGTGAGTCCGTGGGTGTCCGTCAGCACACCCAGGACGTCCGTGTGTGTCCATCAGCACACACAGGACGTCCGTGTGTGTCCGTCAGCACACACATGACGTCCGTGGCTGTCCATCAGTACACATATCAGCACGTTGGTCCTTGGACGCAGCATGCTGACCCTTCCCGTGGACTGTTCGGGTGATTTTGGCCCACGTGGGCTGTCTGTTCAGTACACACAGGACGTGTGTGGGTGTCCGCCAACACACACAGGACGTCCGTGTGTGTCCGTCTGCGTCCGTAAGTACACACAGGACGTCTGTGGCTGACCATCAGTACACATATCAGCACGTTGGTCCATGGACTCAGCATGCTGGCCCTTCCTGTGGACTGTTTGGTTAATATTGGCCCGCGTGGGCTGTCTGTTCAGTACACACATGAATGTCTGTGGGTGTCCGCCAGCACACACAGGACGTCCATGGCTGTCTGTGGCTGTCCGTCAGCAGACACAGGACGTCTGTGGCTGTCCATGTGTGTCCGTCATCACACACAGGACGTCCTTGTTGTCCTTCAGTACACATATCAGCACGCTGGCCCTTCCCGTGGACTGTTCGGGTGATTTTGGCCCATGTGGGTTGTCTGTTCAGTACACACAGCACGTCCGTGGGTGTCAGTCAGCACACACAGGACGTCCGTGTGTGTCCGTCAGCACACACAGGACGTTCGTGGCTGTCCGTGTGTGTCTGTGTGTGTCCGCCAACACACACAGGACGTCCGTGGCTGTCAATCAGTATACATATCAGCACGTTGGTCCTTAGACTCAGCACGCTGACCCTTCCCGTGGACTATTCGGATGATTTTGCCCCATGTGGGCTGTCTGTTCAGTACACACAGGACGTCTGTGGATGTCCGTCAGCACACACAGGACGTCCGTGGCTGTCCGTGTGTGTCCGTCTGTGTCCGCCAGCACACACATGACGTCTGGGGCTGTCTATCAGTAAACATATCAGCACGTTGGTCCTTGGACTCAGCACGCTGGCCTTTCCGTGGACTGTTTGGGTGATTTTGGCCCATGTGGGCTGTCTGTTCAGTACACACAAGACGTCCGTGGGTGTCCGCTAGCACACTCAGGACGTCTGTGGCTGTCCGTGGCTGTATGTCAGCACACACAGGACGTCTGTGGCTGTCCGTGTGTCCGTGTGTGTATGTGGCTGTCCATCAGTACACATATTAGCACGTTGGTCCTTGGACTCAGCACGCTGACCCTTCCCGTGGACTGTTCGGGTGATTTTGGGCCACGTGGGCTGTCTGTTCAGAACATATGGGACGTCTGTGGGTGTCCGCCAGCACACACATGACATCCCTGGCTGTCCGTGTGTGTCCGTCTGTGTCCATCAGCACACACAAGACGTCTGTGGCTGTCCATCAGTACATAAATCAGCACGTTGGTCCCTGGACTCTGTTTGCTGGCCCTTCCTGTGGACTGTTTGGGTGAATTTGGACCATGTGGGCTGTCTGTTCAGTACACACAAGACGACTGTGGGTGTCTGCCAGCACACACAGGACGTCTGTGGCTGTCTGTGGCTGTCTGTGGCTGTCTATGGCTATCTGTCAGCACACACAGGACGTTTGTGGCTGTCCATGGCTGTCCGTCAGCACACACAGGACGTCCGTGTGTGTCCGTCAGCACACACAGGACGTCTGTGGCTGTCCATCAGTACACATATCAGCACGCTGGTCCTTGGACTCAACACGCTGGCCTTTCCCGTAGACTGTTTGGGTGATTTTGGCCCACGTGGGCTGTCTGTTCAGTACACACAGGACGTCTGTGGCTGTCCGTGTGTGTCCGTGTGGGTCCGTGTGTGTCCGTGTGTGTCCGTCAGCACACATAGGACGTCGGTGGCTGTCCGTCAGTACACATATCAGCACGCGGGTCCTTGGACTCAGCACGTTGGCCCTTCCCGTGGCTTCGGGTGATTTTGTCCCACATTGGCTGTCTAATCATTACACACAGGACGTCTGTGGGTGTCCGTCAGCACACCCAGGACGTCCTTGTGTGTCCGTCAGCACACCCAGGACGTCCTTGTGTCCGTCAGCACACACAGAACGTTCGTGGCTGTCTGTGTGTGTCTGTGGGTGTCCGTCAGCACACCCAGGACGTCCGTGTGTGTCCGTCAGCACACACAGGACGTCCATGTGTGTCCGTCAGCACACACAGGACGTCTGTGGCTGTCCATCAGTACACATATCAGCACGTTGGTCCTTGGACTCAGCACGGTGACCCTTCCCGTGGACTGTTCGAGTGATTTTGGCCCACGTGGGCTGTCTGTTCAGTACACACAGGACGTCCGTGGGTGTCCGCCAACACACACAGGACATCCGTGTGTGTCCGTGTGTGTCCATCTGTGTCCGTCAGCACACACAGGACGTCTGTGGCTGTCCATCAGTACACATATCAGCACGTTGGTCCATGGACTCAACATGCTGGCCCTTCCTGTGGACTGTTTAGGTGGCTTGCCCCGCGTGGGCTGTCTGTTCAGTACACACAGGACATCTGTGGGTGTCCGCCAGCACACAAAGGACGTCTGTGGCTGTCTGTGGCTGTCCGTCAGCACACACAGGACGTCTGTGGCTGTCCGTGTGTCTCCGTCAGCACACACAGGACGTCCGTGGCTGTCCATCAGTAAACATATCAGCACGTTGGTCCTTGGCCTCAGCACGCTGGCCTTTCCGTGGACTGTTTGGGTGATTTTGGCCCATGTGGGCTGTCTGTTCTGTACACACAGGACGTCCGTGGGTGTCCGCCAGCACACACAGGACGTCCATGGCTGTCCGTGGCTGTCCGTCAGCACACACAGGACGTTCGTGGCTGTCTGTCAAAACACACAGGACGTCCGTGGCTGTCCATCAGTATACATATCAGGACGTTGGTCCTTGGACTCAGCACGCTGACCCTTCCCGTGGACTATTCGGATGATTTTGCCCCACGTGGGCTGTCTGTTCAGTACACACAGGACGTTCGTGGGTGTCCGCCAGCACACACAGGACGTCTGTGGCTGTCCGTGTGTGTCCGTCTGTGTCCGTCAGCACTTACATGACGTCTGGGGCTGTCTATCAGTAAACATATCAGCACGTTGGTCCTTGGACTCAGCACTCTGGCCTTTCCGTGGACTGTTTGGGTGATTTTGGCCCATGTGGGCTGTCTGTTCAGTACACACAGGACATCCGTGGGTGTCCATCAGTACACATATCAGCACGTTGGTCCATGGACTCAGCACGCTGACCCTTCTCGTGGACTGTTTGGGTGATTTTGGCCCACGTGGGCTGTCTGTTCAGTACACACGGGACGTCTGTGGGTGTCAGCCAGCACACACATGACATTCGTGGCTGTCCGTGTGTGTCCATCTGTGTCCGTCAGCACACACAGGATGTCTGTGGCTGTCCATCAGTACAGAAATCAGCACGTTGGTTCTTGGACTCTGTACGCTGGCCCTTCCCGTGGACTGTTTGGGTGAATTTGGCCCACGTGGGCTGTCTGTTCAGTACACACAGGACGACCGTGGGTGTCTGCCAGCACACACAGGACGTCTGTGGCTGTCTGTGGCTGTCCGTGGCTGTCTATGGCTGTCCGTGGCTGTCTATGGCTATCTGTCAGCACACACAGGACGTCTGTGGCTGTCCATGGCTAATACGTCCCTAGATTGCTTCTCTGGATAGTATGGGATAGATCCTTTTTAGAACGAATCAAAGACTCAAGCTCTACAAGGTTGTGGATCGAATGGTGACACAAGAGGCTGCGGAAAGGCTTCCTGATACTCCTAAGTGACTAGATCGGATATGACACACCGAGATAGACACTCTTGGGCTGTTGGATATTACACACTAACAAGAACACCCCACAATTCGCGAACAAGTAGTAGAGAGAACAAAGAAAGGTTTATGAGAAAGATAATTGATTATCATAAGGGTTTTCAAAACATACTTAAATAAGAAGAGTTGGAACAGACTCCAAACTTCTCGAAAACTTACAAGAGAGTAAAGGCACACGGCTCTCTTGGAAATAGAAACAAATGACAAGTTTTGAAAACAAAAGCATGAAATGAAAGACATAATATAACATAAGGTTGATCCGGGATAAGGTTGGATCGAGATCATCAACTAAGAGATTTGAGAAGCAAATCTATGGTCTCGTTAAAAACCTATCTTTGGAAAACCCAATGGGACAAAACCAAAGATAGGGAAAAAGAGCACACACAGATTGCTTGCTTAGTTGATGATCAGCTTGATGGTGAAGTAGCTTAATGGTGATAAGTGCGTCTTGGTTGATCAAGCTTCTACCAAGACATTCTTCTTGCTTCTATGACATCTTAACCAATCCTCCAATAGCTTGCGTGAGCTTCCTTGATCTTGATCGAGTTATAGGTCCTTTAGACAAGGCTAGGACATATTCATCAGCCGGCTTATCTAGATCCTCATCATCTCCATTAACTAGTTGGTCCATGATCACATCATCCCCTCCCTCTTGAAAAGGATTTGTCCTCAAATCTAGCTCATCTGCAACATCAATCCGTGGCATGAGCTTAAACTTTCTTTCATTTGGAAACCTCTCCTTGCGCAAGTGAACCCACACTTTATCACCTACATCAAAGATCATCTCACGCATGCCTTTGTTTGCTCTTTTAGTGTACTGCTTGGTTTTCTCCACAATGTTTCTTCTTGCCTGCTCATGAATCTGCTGCACCATTTCTGCTTTCTTTTTCCCATCCATACTCACCCTTTCACACTCAGGTAAAGGCATTAGATCCAAAGGTGAGATGGGATTGAACCCATAAACAATTTCAAAAGGAGAATACTTAGAAGCAGAATGCTGAGCATGATTATAAGCAAATTCACAGTGAGGCAAATACTCTTCCCATGGTTTCAGATTCTTTTTAATGAATGCACGTAAGAGAGTTCCAAGAGTTCTATTAACTACCTCAGTTTGCCCATCAGTTTGGGGATGACATGTAGTAGAGAATAACAGCTTAGTACCTAGCTTAGACCAAAGAGTCTTCCAAAAATAACTAAGAAACTTAGTATCTCTATCAGAAACTATAGTCTTAGGCATGCCATGATTGCGCACAATCTCTTTAAAGAACAGGTTAGCAACATGCAATGCATCATCAGTTTTATGTCAAGCAATGAAATGTGCCATTTTTGAAAACCTATCCACAACTACAAAGATAGAATCCTTTCATGTCCTAGTTCTTGGCAATCCCACAATAAAATCCATAGATATATCATTCCAAGGATGAGTAGGAATAGGCAAAGGAGTATACAAACCGTGGGGTTGAACCTTAGACTTTGCAAGCTTGCAAGTTGTGCACCTTCCACAGATTCTCTCCACATCTCTTTTCATATGCGGCCAATAGAAGTGATCCTGCAGAACTTTAAGGGTTTTTGCTATACCAAAGTGACCCATCAAGCTTCCTCCATGGGATTCCCTGACAAATAGATCTCTCAAAGAGAAATTAGGCACACATAAACGATTGTCATAGAATAAGAATCCATCATGCCTAAAATAATGACCAGCAGCATACTTAGCACATGAATTATAAGCTTCTTGAAAGACAGGATCAGATTCATACATTTCTTTAATCTGCTCAAAGCCTAGCAACTTAGCATCAAGAGTATTCAAGAGGACATACCTTCTGGATAGTGCATCAGCAACTATATTTTCCTTACCTTGTTTGTATTTGATCACATAAGGGAAGGTTTCAATGAATTCTACCCATCTGGCGTGTCTCTTGCTGAGCTTACTTTGTCCTTTGAGGTACTTGAGAGATTCATGGTCTGTGTGAATGACAAACTCCTTTGGCCAGAGATAATGCTGCCAAGTCTGTAGCGCTCTCACCAAGGCGTAGAGTTCTTTGTCATAAGTGGCATAGTTGAGAGTAGCTCCACTGAGTTTCTCACTGAAATAAGCAATAGGTCTTTTATCCTGCATCAACACAGCACCAATTCCAATTCCTGAGGCATCACATTCTATTTCAAATGTTTTAGAAAAATCAGGAAGTATGAGAAGAGGAGATTGAGTAAGCTTCTCTTTAAGGAGTTGGAATGCGGCTTCTTGAACTTCTCCCCACTTGAATCCTACATCCTTCTTGATTATCTCAGTCAGGGGAGCTGCTAGAGTGCTGAAATCCTTCACAAAGCGCCTATAGAAACCTGCCAGTCCATGGAAACTCCTTACCTCTCCCACTGTAGTTGGACTCGGCCACTCTTGTATTGCTTTGATCTTCTCCTGATCCACCTTTACACCATCTGCACTTACAACAAAACCTAGAAAGACCAAGTTATCTGTGCAAAAAGTGCACTTCTTTAGATTGGCATAAAGCTTTTCTTTCCTCAAAACATCCAAAACAGCCCTAAGATGTTCTATATGATCTTCTAAGCATTTGCTGTAAACTAATATATCATCAAAGTACACAACAAAAAAAATGCCTATGAAAGATCTAAGAATATGATTCATCAGTCTCATGAATGTACTAGGAGCATTGGTTAATCCAAATGGCAGAACTAACCATTCATACAAGCCATGTTTAGTTTTAAAAGCAGTTTTCCACTCATCTCCTTCTTTCATCCTAATCTGATGATATCCACTTTTCAAATATATCTTAGAAAAGATGCAAGAACCATGTAACTCATCAAGCATATCATCTAATCTAGGAATAGGGTGGCGATACTTCACTGTTATGTTGTTGATTGCTCTACAATCAACACACATGCGCCAGCTCCCATCTTTCTTAGGCACAAGGAGAACTGGTACTGCACAAGGACTCAAGCTCTCTCGGATATGACCCTTCTCCATAAGCTCCTCTACTTGTCTTTGCAATTCTTTAGTCTCAACTGGATTGGTCCTGTATGCTGGACGGTTGGGCAGTGTAGAACCAGGTACAAAATCAATTTGGTGTTCAATCCCACGCACTGGAGGCAATCCAATGGGGCTATCTTCTGGAAACACATCTGCATATTCCTGTAAAAGAGAGATTAGTTCACTCGGATGATCCGGTGTGTGATCAGTAACTGTTAGTAGAGTCTCCTTAAACATAAGCAAGATAATAGAATTTTGAGAGTAAAGAATTCTTTTGATATCTCCCTGTTTGGCATAGAGGCTGTGATGCTTGTTCTGATCAGGTTTGAGGTCTATCTCTTTCTATTTGTTTTTCTGAAGCTAGAGTTGATCTTCATGAACCTCTTTAGGAGATAAAGGCACCAGTACAGTCTTCTTTCCATTGAATTCAAATGAGTGCTTGTTGGTGAAGCCATCATGATTCACACGTCTATCATACTGCCAGGGTCTTCCAAGGAGTATATGACTGGCTTCCATTGGCAACACATCACACAAGACTTCATCTTCATATCTACCAATGGCTATAGGAACCAGCACTTGAGTAGAAACTCTCATCTCGCCCTCCTCATTAAGCCACTGCAATCTGTATGGTCTTGGGTGTTTCTGAATTTTCAAACCCAATTTCTTCACCATTGTCTCACTAGCTACATTGACACAACTTCCTCCATCAATAATGAGACTGCACACCTTTCCCTGAACCATCCACCTTGTGTAAAATAGATTCTCTCGCTGCTCAAGCGCTCCATTCTTAGTTTGCAAATTCAAGAGCCTTCTTGTCACCAACAACCTTCCTTTCACGGGTTCTACTTCACTTTCTTCTTCAGACTCCTCATGATCAGACCCAAACTTCTCTTCCTCTGATTCATACTCTCCATTCTCAAGAAGAATCATAACCTTTTTGTTGGTGCACTCATTAGCATAATGCCCACGCCCTTGACATTTGAAACACTTAACATCTCTAGTTCTGGAACTAGTAACTTCAGCTTTGCCTTTGTCTTTGCTGTAGGTGCTGCTTGGCTTAGTTTCTTCTTTCTGATGAGGCTTTCTATCCTTCAGATAGGATGTTTGTTCCTCCTTAGAGTGGTGGAACTTAGAAGATCCATAGCTGCATGAGTTACCCTTCCTCTTGAGCTGTTGCTCCACTAAAATAGCTTTGTGCAACATCTCTTCTATTTCCACATAGTGTTGCATCTCCACACTGTCTTGTATCTCACGGTTATGTCCTCCAAGAAACCTTGCCATAGTAGCTTCTCTATCCTCCGAGATACTAGCTCTTAACATCAGCAACTCCATGTCTTGATAGTATTCTTCAACAGTTCGTGTCCCTTGGGTAAGTCTTCGCAGCTTTTGATGTAGATCGCGGTGATAATGGCTTGGAACAAATCGTTTGCGCATGAGTGACTTCATCTCGTGCCATGAATCAACCGGATTCTCTTGGTTAAGCCGTCTAGTAGTTACAAGCTGATCCCACCAACTCAATGCATAATCATAAAATTCAGTTGCTGCAATCTTGATCCTTTGGGCATTGGAGTAGTGTTGGCAATTGAAGACAAGCTCGATCTTCTTTTCCCATTCCAAATAGGCATCCGGATCAACCTTGCCATGGAAGGATGGAATCATAAGCTTAAGTCCAGAAAGCTTGTCTTTGCGTGACCACCTTCCATCATGTTCACGCCTATATCTTCCTCTGCTCACTTCAGAAGAAGAACTACTGCGCTCAGTTTGGTTGTGCTCAGTTCTATGGCGCGAATAGTAGTTGTCGGTCTCTTGTGAACCCGCGTGCTCTTGTCGTATTGGAGCAGGCCGGTTCCTTCTAGATTCATTGCTATGTCCCTGGCCAGTAGCTTGCCTCAACTCTTGTCTCATCTCCTCACGGAATTCCTTCATGCTAGCCTTGATCATATCAGCCATTGTAGTGATCACAGTCTGATTCATTTGCTCGGTCATTTGCTCCCTCAGCATCTTGTTCTTCCTTACTAGCTCGGCTTCTTCTTCTGATTCTTTCCCCATTGGTACCTAGAATCAACAACAACACTCAGCCAGTAAAACAATTCCAGTAAAATGATCGTAATCAGTAGATTATCAAGGAGATTTAAACCGTAAATAAGCAGGCGGTAGAGTAAACTTGATTAACAATCAAAGAGAATTCAAATCGACAACGTGAAAGACAAGAAACAAGTAAATCACAATATTAACGAGATCAGGGTAGGTTCTTTGATCAGATTTTGACAACACACAAGTAGATCTAATTGTTATAGGCAATTTAAAACAGATCACTCGATCAATCAGATTCAAACAAAAGATCAAAACGAGAATATGAATCGATAACAATCGGATCTAAAAGCGCGAAACCTAGATCTATCAATTCAAAACTTTTAACAATTAGATCGACACAAAACGATTAGATCACACAATCAAACAACCACGGATTACAGATCAATCAGTGGATATTGTGAATCAAAGAACAGATCAGTTGAAACAAAACAGATCGATCTAAAACTGATCAAGAAAATGAACAGATTAAATCAAAACAAGAGAGAAACGAGAACTTCCCTAACCAGAGATGCTCTGATACCACATAATACGTCCCTAGATTGCTTCTCTGGATAGTATGGGATAGATCCTTGTTAGAACGAATCAAAGACTCAAGCTCTACAAGGTTGTGGATCGAATGGTGACACAAGAGGCTGCGGAAAGGCTTCCTGATACTCCTAAGTGACTAGATCGGATATAACACACCGAGATAGACACTCTTGGGCTGTTGGATATTACACACCAACAAGAACACTCAACAACTCGCGAACAAGTAGTAGAGAGAACAAAGAAAGGTTTATGAGAAAGATAATTGATTATCATAAGGGTTTTCAATACATACTTAAATAAGAAGAGTTGGAACAGACTCCAAACTTCTCGAAAACTTACAAGAGAGTAAAGGCACACGGCTCTCTTGGAAATAGAAACAAATGACAAGTTTAGAAAACAAAAGCATGAAATGAAAGACATAATATAACATAAGCCTGATCCAGGATAAGGTTGGATCGAGATCATCAACTAAGAGATTTGAGAAGCAAATCTATGGCCTCGTTAAAAACCTATCTTTGGAAAAACCAATGGGACAAAACCAAAGATAGGGAAAAAGAGCACACACAGATTGCTTGCTTAGTTGATGATCAGCTTGATGGTGAAGTAGCTTGAATGGTGATAAGTGTGTCTTGGTTGATCAAGCTTCTACAAAGACATTCCTCTTGCTTCCATGACATCTTAACCAATCCTCCAATAGCTTGCGTGAGCTTCCTTGATCTTGATCGAGTTATAGGTCCTTTAGACAAGTCTAGGACATCTTCATCAGCCGGCTTATCTAGATCCTCATCATCTCCATTAGCTAGTTGGTCCATGATCACATCAATGGCTGTCCATCAGCACAAACAGGACGTCCGTGTGTGTCTGTCAGCACACACAGGACGTCCGTGTGTGTCCGTCAGCACACAAAGGACGTCTGTGGCTGTCCATCAGTACACATATCAGCACGCTGGTCCTTGGACTCAGCACGCTGGCTCTTCCCGTAGACTGTTTGGGTGATTTTGGCCCACGTGGGCTGTATGTTCAGTACACACAGGACGTCTGCGGCTGTCCGTGTGTGTCCGTGTGTGTCCGTCAGCACACACAGGACGTCGGTGGCTGTCCATCAGTACACATATCAGCACGCGGGTCCTTGTACTCAGCACGTTGGCCCTTCCCGTGGCTTCGGGTGATTTTGGCCCACGTGGGCTGTCTGTTCATTACACACAGGACGTCCGTGGGTGTCCGTCAGCACAGCCAGGACGTCTTTGTGTGTCCGTCAGGACACCCAGGACGAACTTGTGTCCGTCAGCACACACAGGACGTCCGTGGCTGTCTGTGTGTGTCCGTGGGTGTCCATCAGCACACCTAGGACGTCCGTGTGTATCCGTCAGTACACACAGGACGTCCGTGGGTGTCCGCAAACACACACAGGACGTCCGTGTGTGTCCGTGTGTGTCCGTCTGTGTCCGTCAGCACACACAGGACGTCTGTGGCTGTCCATCAGTACACATATCAGCACGTTGGTCCATGGACTCAACATGCTGGCCCTTCCCGTGGACTGTTTAGGTGATTTGGTCCGCGTGGGCTGTCTGTTCAGTACACACAGGACGTCTGTGGGTGTCCGCCAGCACACACAGGACGTCTGTGGCTGTCCGTGGCTGTCAGTGGCTGTTCGTTAGCACACACAGGACGTCTGTGGCTGTCCGTGTGTGTCCGTCAGCACACACAAGACGTCCGTGGCTGTCCATCAGTAAACATATCAGCACGTTGGTCCTTGGCCTTTCCGTGGACTGTTTGGGTGATTTTGGCCCATGTGGGATGTCTGTTATGTACACACAGGACGTCCGTGGGTGTCCGCCAGCACACACAGGACGTCTGTGGCTGTCAGTGGCTGTCCGCCAGCACACACAGGACGTCCGTGGCTGTCTGTCAAAACACACAGGACGTCCGTGGCTATCCTTCAGTACACATATCAGCACGCTGGTCCTTGGACTCAGCACGCTTGCCCTTCCCGTAGACTGTTCGTGTGATTTTGGCCCACGTGGGCTGTCTGTTCAGTAAACACAGGACGTACGTGGGTGTCCGTCAGCACACACATGACGTCTGTGTGGGTCCGTCAGCACACACAAGACGTTCGTGACTGTCCGTGTGTGTCCGTCAGCACACACAGGACGTCTGTGGCTGTCCATCAGTCCTCATATCAGCACGTTGGTCCTTGGAATCAGCACGCTGACCCTTCCCGTGGACTGTTCGGGTGATTTTGGCCAACGTGGGCTGTCTGTTCAGTACACACAGGACGTCCATGGGTGTTCGCCAGCACACACAGGACATCCGTGGCTGTTCATGTGTGTCCGTCTGTGTCCGTCAGCACACACAGTACATCTGTGGCTGTCCATCAATACATAAATGAGCACGTTGGTCCTTGGACTCAGTACGCTGGCCCTTCCCGTGGACTGTTTGGGTGAATTTGGTCCACGTGGGCTGTCTGTTCAGTACACACAGGACGACTGTGGGTGTCTGCCAGCACACACAGGACGTCCGTAGCTATCCGTTGCTGTCTATGGCTGTCTGTCAGCACACACAGGACGTCCACGGCTGTCCGTGTGTGTCTGTGGGTGTCCGCCAGCACACACAGGATGTCTGTGGCTGTCCATGGCTGTTCCTCAGCACACACAGGACGTCTGTGTGTGTCCGTCAGCACACACAGGACGTCCGTGTGTGTCCGTGTCTGTTCGTCAGCACACACAAGACGTATGTGGCGGTCCATCAGTACACATATCAGCACGCTGGTCCTTGGACTCAGCATGCAGGCCCTTTCCATGGACTGTTTGGGTGATTTTGGCCCACGTGGGCTGTCGGTTCAATACACAGAGGGCGTCTGTGGGTGTCCGCCAGCACACACAGTATGTCTGTGGCTGTCGGTGGCTGTCCGTTAGCACACACATGACGTCTGTGGCTGTCCGTGTGTTTCTGTTTGTGTCCGTGTGTGTCCGTCAGCACACACAAGACGTTCGTGGCTGCCCATCAATACACATATCAGCACGCTGGTCCTTCGACTCAGCACGCTGGCGCTTCCCGTGGACTGTTCGGGTGATTTTGGCCCACGTTGGCTGTCTGTTCAGTACACACAGGACGTCGGTGGGTGTCCGTTAGCACACCCAGGACGTCCATGTGTGTCTGTCAGCACACACTTCACATCTGTGGCTGTCCGTGTGTGTCCGTCAGCACACACAGGACGTCCGTGGCTGTCCATCAGTACACATATCAGTACGTTGGTCCTTGGAGTCAGCACGCTGACCTTTCCCGTGGACTGTTCGTGTGATTTTGGCCCATGTGGGCTGTCTGTTCAGTACACA
>NW_022610562.1:92500-130000 GCF_000309985.2 Brassica rapa
TTTTAAATACAAATAAAGAAGAGCCAACAAGCCAAGGTAAGTCTTCTAACTCTGAAAATTTAAAAGATCAGACATGTTATAGATGTCATAAAAGAGGACACTTTGCTGTAGTTTGTCCAAGTAAACAAGCATTGATAGAAGCATCACTAGAAAAGAAAACTGATTTATCTATGAAGAGTGATAGTTTTATTCAATCTGATTTATTAGCTCAAAATTCTTGTATGATGCACTTGTCTTTGTCAAAGGGTGATGTAACAGGAACTAAGGAGCATGAATTCAAAGGAGAGGAGCCACCAGGCGCCACACCTGTGATGGACCATAAGATGGTTCAAGACACAATGCAGTCCATGTTGTTTAAAGAAGCAAAACCGATCCTAAAAGTATCCCACCAAGGTAAGTGTCTAACACCAACTTTGGATACTAGTACTGACGTGTGTGTTCTTGGTGCAGGGAGAATAAATGAAAGCTATAAGCTTATTGAAGTCCCAAAGAAAGAACCAGACCATAAGCTCAGCCATGAATTCACTCCCAAGTGGAAACCGAAATCTGAACAATCTATTGTTCAAGTTCCAAAACCTATGGTAAGATTCATTTTAGATCAGCATGTTCTTAATATTTCCATGACAGATATAATGCACTTGCTTTTTGTCCAGAGTGTTGAGATTATTTCAGGTTGCCAAGAAGAAAGCTTCAAAGAAATCCCACCGGATAATCTTATGTTGCTAGGAAAATCAACTCCAAGGAAGATCAGAAACGTGGCCACCCAAACTTTAAAGGACCATCCACTCCAGAAGAGATGTAATGGCCATGACCATAGCAGAGGCGTGATCCTTTCACATCTTCTCAAAGAAGAGCCACCAGATGCACCATGCATCACCAAACCGAAATTATACCAAGGTAAGGTTCTAAACTCTCAAAAGAGAATGAAATCTGACTTGCTCTATCTTGATGCAGGTTATATAGTTTCGAGGTCGAAACCTTGTCAAGAGGGAGGGGATGTTTGGTCACGAAATCCATGGTTCAACCAGAGTCTCACCAAACCGTCCAAACCGGCCATCTAGGAGGTACCAGCGACCGAGGTTCAGTCCAAGGCGTATATCTCTACAACCAGAAGGACTTTCAACATGAAACCAATTTTATTGGATTTTATACTCAAGAAGGAGTCCAGCCCAATTGGAATCGAGCCAAAATATTCACGGAGCAAGAAGTTATGAATTTTACAACTCAGAAGTTTCCCAGCCCGTCCATCTGCGAGTACCCGACTTTAGAAGGAGATTCCAGCCCAAGGAAGGAGCGGCCTGAAGCAAATCCCATCATTGGAGTCAAGAGGAGTCTCTCAGCTTTCCATAAAGCCCAATATCAGGAGAAATGGCCACGGAATTATGAAGTTATGATCCAATCTCCAAAACCGGTCAAACCAGTTCTACACTTGCCTCAATTGGAAGCTAACCGGTTTAACCAGCTTCAAACCAGACATTGGCGACCAGGAGATCATTTCAACCAATCAGAAGATATTCTAGGAGTCCAAGAGGAGTTCTGCAAGTTCATACCATGCACCAGCAACCACTGGATCAGGAGGATCCTCATTTACTCAAACTTGCCATATTTGGAGCAAACCGACATTAATGTCCAACAGCTCTTTTCTCTTCAAATCAGACACGAGATCAGAACCTATCCAGCACCCAGGAAGGTCCCAAGGAAGCTCTCTTATCCATTAAAACCGTCCAGGTTCAAGAAGAATCAAGTTTCTCACTTGGAGCCAAAATCCCATAAAAGGCTCCAACGGCTAGTTTCCGATTTTGTTACTTTTCTTGATTTGTTTCCTTTTCTATTTGTTTTAGAACGTTAGGACCTTTGTCTCTGAGCCTTATATAAGCTCCTAGACGTCCATTGTAAAGAGCACCTTTAATCACCAAGTTAATAAAAAGTTTATTCAGTTTTATCAAAGTTGTTCTTTGTATAAAATATCGGTCTTTAGGATTCAAAGAGAGATTCTTTGTTGTCTTATTGATTTCGTGAGTCTAGTTTGTTTGTGCAAATCAAACAAGCTCAGTACACAGATTGAGAGAGTCAATCACTTCGATCCATCATTCCATCAGATTGAGAGATTCAATCAAACCTTCCTCCGCAAATCCACTTCAGTTCATCTTCTAATCAAGCTGAGAGTGATACACATCCAGCAGCTTGATTCCATCCTATCCTTTGTTTATTTATCTTGTTTCATTATCATTATCATCATAATCATATTTGTTTTCATATTTGTTTCTGTTTGAATCATAAAAACTCTAAACTCATAAAAATCGGTTCTCTTTGTTTTCAGGTTTAAACCTTGGTTCCACCATTTTTATCAATTCGTGGGTTACCACCCCTGTGCCTACAACATTTTGGTATCAGAGCTCAAGCTCCTGAATCAGGTCACTCTATCCTTGCATCATTCATATTTGTTTGCATTTGTTTTTCATCATAAACCGAAAATCCATAAAAACTGTTTCTTTGTTTCAAGTTTTGTTTCTGCATTTGTTTTGTGTTCTTTCTGTTCATCCTGCTAAGTGCCACGAAAAAGAAAAGAAAAAGTTTTGTTTGATTCATTTAAAATCGAAAATCCCAAAAGAAAAGTGTTTGCATTCATTAGTTTCCATAAAAGAAAATCTCATAAAAAGTGCTGTTTTGAATTTGATTTCTTTTCATTTGCATCCATAAATTTAAAAGCCCAAAAGAAATCATCCTAGTTATTGTTTCATATCATATTAGTTGATCCATTTCGTGTTTGCATTGAGAAAACCAAAAGAAAAATAATTTTTGCATACTTTATTTCATTTCGGTTCATAATTGCATATTTTCTCGGTTTAGTTTAAATTGCATTGTGCACTTGATTTATTTTGGTTCGACCAGACCTTCCCATTTCTTCACTTGATCTTTGAGAGTGTTTTCAGGAAGCCATGGTAGGAGAAACACACGGCCAATGTCAGATGGCCAAACAGAACCAACATTTGACAGCTTTGCAAGAGGTTGATCTGATTGCACAGCTGAGGAAAAGAAAGAAGGCACAAGGCCAAAGTCCACACCCAGGAGAAAGGAGATTTGGAGATGCTCCAGAGGCTGTCTATGTCGAGCCCAAGCCACCAGATCCTTCAAGGATCAATCAACATCCAACTTCTCAAACCCATACTCATCATGTTGCTAATTCTCGGTTTGATCATAAATCTTGTGCTGATAAAATTGAACTCTTTACATTTTCAGGAGGAAGAAGCTACCTATTTTGGGAGAGGAACCTTGATGAATGGTTTCACTACAACAACATTCTGAAAGAAGAGAGACTATCTTATGCCATTGATCAACTAAGAGGTAATGCCTTTAAATGGTGGGTACAAGAAGAAGATGATAGATGGTTTTACAAGGAGCCAGCTATCAAAACGTGGAGAGATCTTAAGGAAGTCATGAGGGATGAATTTTCACCAGAACTCACAAGTTCTAAGATCCGAAAGATATACCCAAGGAGGTATCTAACTCATGTTTCCAAAGAAAAGCCAGAACCTGTTATTGTCCAAGTAAAGGCTAAGGTAAGTCCTATACTTGATAAATCAGTTAATGAATCATCTACCACTTGTATGAGTCACTTGTCTTTGTCCAAGAATGTTAAGACAGGTCCTGAGGTCCAGAAAGAGACGAACTCAACATCCTTGTTGAGATCAAAAGTTGTCCATGATTTAAGTCCAAGAGACAAGGAGATTTTAAATACAAATAAAGAAGAGCCAACAAGCCTAGGTAAGTCTTCTAACTCTGAAAATTTAAAAGATCAGACATGTTATAGATGTCATAAAAGAGGACACTTTGCTGTAGTTTGTCCAAGTAAACAAGCATTGATAGAAGCATCACTAGAAAAGAAAACTGATTTATCTATGAAGAGTGATAGTTTTATTCAATCTGATTTATTAGCTCAAAATTCTTGTATGATGCACTTGTCTTTGTCAAAGGGTGATGTAACAGGAACTAAGGAGCATGAATTCAAAGGAGAGGAGCCACCAGGCGCCACACCTGTGATGGACCATAAGATGGTTCAAGACACAATGCAGTCCATGTTGTTTAAAGAAGCAAAACCGATCCTAAAAGTATCCCACCAAGGTAAGTGTCTAACACCAACTTTGGATACTAGTACTGACGTGTGTGTTCTTGGTGCAGGGAGAATAAATGAAAGCTATAAGCTTATTGAAGTCCCAAAGAAAGAACCAGACCATAAGCTCAGCCATGAATTCACTCCCAAGTGGAAACCGAAATCTGAACAATCTATTGTTCAAGTTCCAAAACCTATGGTAAGATTCATTTTAGATCAGCATGTTCTTAATATTTCCATGACAGATATAATGCACTTGCTTTTTGTCCAGAGTGTTGAGATTATTTCAGGTTGCCAAGAAGAAAGCTTCAAAGAAATCCCACCGGATAATCTTATGTTGCTAGGAGAATCAACTCCAAGGAAGATCAGAAACGTGGCCACCCAAACTTTAAAGGACCATCCACTCCAGAAGAGATGTAATGGCCATGACCATAGCAGAGGCGTGATCCTTTCACATCTTCTCAAAGAAGAGCCACCAGATGCACCATGCATCACCAAACCGAAATTATACCAAGGTAAGGTTCTAAACTCTCAAAAGAGAATGAAATCTGACTTGCTCTATCTTGATGCAGGTTATATAGTTTCGAGGTCGAAACCTTGTCAAGAGGGAGGGGATGTTGTGGTCACGAAATCCATGGTTCAACCAGAGTCTCACCAAACCGTCCAAACCGGCCATCTAGGAGGTACCAGCGACCGAGGTTCAGTCCAAGGCGTATATCTCTACAACCAGAAGGACTTTCAACATGAAACCAATTTTATTGGATTTTATACTCAAGAAGGAGTCCAGCCCAATTGGAATCGAGCCAAAATATTCACGGAGCAAGAAGTTATGAATTTTACAACTCAGAAGTTTCCCAGCCCGTCCATCTGCGAGTACCCGACTTTAGAAGGAGATTCCAGCCCAAGGAAGGAGCGGCCTGAAGCAAATCCCATCATTGGAGTCAAGAGGAGTCTCTCAGCTTTCCATAAAGCCCAATATCAGGAGAAATGGCCACGGAATTATGAAGTTATGATCCAATCTCCAAAACCGGTCAAACCAGTTCTACACTTGCCTCAATTGGAAGCTAACCGGTTTAACCAGCTTCAAACCAGACATTGGCGACCAGGAGATCATTTCAACCAATCAGAAGATATTCTAGGAGTCCAAGAGGAGTTCTGCAAGTTCATACCATGCACCAGCAACCACTGGATCAGGAGGATCCTCATTTACTCAAACTTGCCATATTTGGAGCAAACCGACATTAATGTCCAACAGCTCTTTTCTCTTCAAATCAGACACGAGATCAGAACCTATCCAGCACCCAGGAAGGTCCCAAGGAAGCTCTCTTATCCATTAAAACCGTCCAGGTTCAAGAAGAATCAAGTTTCTCACTTGGAGCCAAAATCCCATAAAAGGCTCCAACGGCTAGTTTCCGATTTTGTTACTTTTCTTGATTTGTTTCCTTTTCTATTTGTTTTAGAACGTTAGGACCTTTGTCTCTGAGCCTTATATAAGCTCCTAGACGTCCATTGTAAAGAGCACCTTTAATCACCAAGTTAATAAAAAGTTTATTCAGTTTTATCAAAGTTGTTCTTTGTATAAAATATCGGTCTTTAGGATTCAAAGAGAGATTCTTTGTTGTCTTATTGATTTCGTGAGTCTAGTTTGTTTGTGCAAATCAAACAAGCTCAGTACACAGATTGAGAGAGTCAATCACTTCGATCCATCATTCCATCAGATTGAGAGATTCAATCAAACCTTCCTCCGCAAATCCACTTCAGTTCATCTTCTAATCAAGCTGAGAGTGATACACATCCAGCAGCTTGATTCCATCCTATCCTTTGTTTATTTATCTTGTTTCATTATCATTATCATCATCATCATATTTGTTTTCATATTTGTTTCTGTTTGAATCATAAAAACTCTAAACTCATAAAAATCGGTTCTCTTTGTTTTCAGGTTTAAACCTTGGTTCCACCATTTTTATCAATTCGTGGGTTACCCCCCCCCCTGTGCCTACAACATTGCACCTTACGGGTTTACTCACCCGTTGACTCTCACACATGTCAGAGTCCTTGGTCCGTGTTTCAAGATGGGTCGAATGTGGAGCCCACAGGCCGACGCCCTGAACACGCAGATGCCAAGGCACGCCGTGAGTCGCGTGCTGCAGACCACGATTAAGACAGCGACGTCTCTGCGAACGTAACAAAATCCCGGGCTTAGGTCACCACCTTAATCCGCGTCGGTCCACGGCCCGAAGTGATCGGCGGACCGGATTGCTACATTCCGCATCTGAACGTTACGAATCGCCGGCCCCCATCCGCTTCCCTCCCAACAATTTCAAGCACTCTTTGACTCTCTTTTCAAAGTCCCTTTCATCTTTACCTCGCGGTACTTGTACGCTATCGGTCTGTCGTCCATATTTAGCCTTGGACGGAATTTACCGCCTGATTGGGGCTGCATTCCCAAACAACCTGACTCGTAGACAGCGCCTCGTGGTGCGATAGGGTCCGGGCACGACGGAGCTCTCACTCTCTCTGGCGCCCCTTTCCAGGGAATTTGGGCCCAGTCCGTCGCTGAGGACGCTTCTCCATACAACAATTCAAACGTTGAAGAAGTCTGATTTTCAAGCTGGGCTCTTCCCGGTTCGCTCGCCGTTACTAAGGGAATCCTTGTTAGTTTCTTTTCCTCCGCTTATTGATATGCTTAAACTCAGCGGGTGATTCCACCTGACCTGGGTCATCAAGAGCTTTTGGACCGGAACGTCTGACTATATGACGAGAATTAAATTCACCACCGCATGTCAAGACGCTCCTGGCATCCTTAGCTCGGATTTTGGCCAACCGCGTGCGGTAACACACAGGAGATCAGCTTCCGTCCCATATCCTCGAGAGGATGGAGGGACGACGATTTGTGACACCCAGGCAGACGTGCCCTTGGCCAGAAGGCTTGGGGTGCAACTTGCGTTCAAAGACTCGTGGTTCACGGGATTCTGCAATTCACACCAAGTATCGTATTTTGCTACATTCTTCATCGATGCGAGAGCCGAGATATCCATTGCCGAGAATCGTTCTAGACTTTACATTGCAGCACTGCTTCCGAACAAACACTGTCTCCGGGTTGGCGAAAGCATGCTGTTTAGTTGCATTTTCCTTGACACTTATTGTGCCGGGGTTTGGTGATATCCGGAAGCTATGCGTACGATCCAACAAAAACTGAAGTCTTGGGCATGGATGAATGCATAACCATGGAATCGGCAGACACAGTAAGAAACCGGCCTACCGAGAGTGATGTTTCATCATTCTCAGGTCGTTCTGTTTCCAAGATACGACAATAATCCTTCCGCAGGTTCACCTACGGAAACCTTGTTAAGACTTCTCCTTCCTTTAAATAATAAGGTTTAGTGGACTTCTAGCGACGTCGCAGACGGCAAACCACCCACGTCGCCGCGATCCGAACACTTCACCGGATCATTCAATCGGTAGAAGCGATGGGCGGTGTGTACAAAGGGCAAGGACATAGTCAACCCGAGCTGATGACTCGCGCTTACTAGGAATTCCTTGTTGAAGACCAACAATTGCAATGATTTATCCCCATCACGATGAAATTTCAAAGATTACTCGGGCCTGTTGGGCAAGGTGTGAACTCATTGAATACATCAGTGTAGCATGCGTGCGGCCCAGAACATCTAATGGCAACACAGACCTGTTATTGCCTCAAACTTCCTTGGTATAAACGGCCATAGTCCCTCTAAGAAGCCGGCCGTGAAGGGATGCCTCCACGTAGCTAGTTAGCAGGCTGAGGTCTCGTTCGTTAACGGAATTAACCAGACAAATCGCTCCACCAACTAAGAACGGCCATTCACCACCACCCATTGAATCAAGAAAGAGCTCTCAGTCTGTCAATCCTTACTATGTCTGGACCTGGTAAGTTTCCCCGTGTTGAGTCAAACTAAGCCGCAGGCTCCACTCCTGGTGGTGCCCTTCCGTCAATTCCTTTAAGTGTCAGCCTTGCGACCATACTCCCCCCGGAACCCAAAAAATTTGATTTCTCATAAGGTGCCAGCGGAGTCCTAAAAGCAACATCCGCTGATCCCTGGCCAGCATCGTTTATGGTTGAGACTAGGACGGTATCTGATCGTCCTCGAGCCCCCAACTTTCGTTCTTGATTAATGAAAACATCATTGGCAAATTATTTCGCAGTTGTTTGTCTATCACAAATCCAAGAATTTCACCTCTGACTATGAAATACGAATGCCCCCGACTGTAATAATCCTCACGAGCAGATAGAATTTTGGTCGAGAAAAATCCTGCTCGACCAGTTTGGGGTTGGTTCGACAAGAATTAAAAATAAAAATCGACCCCGTGAATTATTCTTGATGGGATTGTCTCGAGGCCAAAGTACATACTCTTAATAGTTCTTACCAAGTGTTAATTATTATGGTCGAGTTTTATCTAAGCTGTACGAGAACCGATGGATGGAAACATTTTATCGAAAACTGGTCTTGAATACTTTCAGCTGCTTGCGAGTCATGTGCATGTCATGTGCTGCCTGGCTGATTGCTTTCTTCCTGACCTGAACATGTGACTTGCACCTTCCAGCTTGCTTGCTACATTAAAGTCATGTGAGTTGCACACCTGCTTGAAGTTTCTTCATGGAAAGGAAATGACATTACTTCATGGAAAGGAAAGTGTGATTCAGCTCACCACATGTCTCATACTGATCTGAAACTTTTGTCCCTTCTTGCTGACTCTTCTCCTGCTGTTTCCCCTGTCATTTATTACCTTGTCCTCTTCCTGGTCGAGCTCATTCATCTCAGAAACAAGAAAGAAAAATTCAGAGAGAAAGAGAGAAAGAAAGAGAGAAAAATCTGTGAGGAAAATACATGAAAAATTCTGAAAAAAATAAGAGAAGAGGAGTGAGCATGGCTGACCCTTTCTCACCATCTTGTGACTTTAATCAGTGAGTATTCATGTGGTAAAGAGTTGGAGATTTGGTGTCCTGAAGTTGAGAATCACCCATGTTCTTCAGCCTTTGGTTTTGATCGGTAAGATGTATTTTGATCAGTTTTCAGTGAGAAGTTCTGTTGGTTTGGAAACGCTTGAGGCTTTGTCTGAATGAATCCGACCTTGGCTTGATATGGCACTGATCAGGTTAGGAGTGGCTTCAATGATAAGTTGTGTACCATCTGAATTCAGAAGATTGTTGATTTGAATCGGTAAGAGCTTATGGGTTTGATGAGATCAGTTTTTGTTAAGCTTCAGTCTCCTGTTTCAGTTCTGTTTGATGATAACCAAGTGCTGTGTCTTGATAAACCTATCAGGAACAGTTGTCTAAATTCATATATGGTTCACTCTTGGTTTGTGTATGATTGAATTTGTATCATAGAACCAGTAGCTGAACTTATGTGAATTGTCTGAATTAAACCGAACTGATTTGATCTTGTCCTCAACTGATCTGAGCTTAGCTGTCTATGGTCTGAACTTGTCATGTACTGATATAGTCTGAGTTTAACTGAATTTTTAGGACAAGAGCTGAACTTGTCTTGTACCAAACTGATATTAGCGGAAGTAAACTGAAACGTTATGAGCTGAGATGAGTTTCTTCTTGAACCGGAATGATGAACCTTAAGTTCCAACAACTTTGTTTTGTTCAGTTACCAGAGGAGATTGGAATGGTCAGCTCGATCATGACTTGTGTTTATTCTGAATCTGGAAGTGAAGAAGAAGTGGAATGTGATTTGCTTGAGTTCGAGTCTAGTGATTCCTAGCCAATCTCATCAAATCAAAGGTGAGTCTAGATAGATGAGTGATGAGTAGTGAATAAATATTTCTTGATTGAACGTACTGATTGTAGATGATTGATAGGCTTTGTCTCTTGATCAATATTGAATTGGTAAGGTGTTTACTTAGTGTAAACACTTATTAAATATTTATGAATGATCATAGAGGTTTATTCCAAACCTTAGTACTTGTTCTCAAGTACTAATACATGTGTATAGTATTAAATATAATTAAGTATGGAAGTATTAATCATGTGAAGTCTTATTATAAACCTGTCTTCCAAAATATTCCCGTATGAATGATGATTACCGTGAATTGGTCCTGCGATATGGAACAAGGTCACGAAGACACGATGATGGGGTCGCACCCTGGAGGCCGTGTAACTGCATGCAGCGTTAGATGTTCGATCTTTGAATATCTGATGGCGATGATGGTGATGCTAACTCGCTAGACTCGTTTAGCCTTTGTGGTTTCTCGGGTCTGGTATATATATATATATATGATTATATGAATGATATGAGAGACGGGAATAGGAAGTGAGGTATACGATTAGATTCACAATGATGGAAGGATAGTCCATATATATAAATATCCAGATATGGAATATATTTACAGTGCATACAAATGGAGTTGATTGCTTGAGATATTATTAATATATGTTGGGGTGCGGGACTAGGCTCACTGAGTAAATTAGTTACTCATGACTCATTTGTGATGCAGGTAACCAGTAGACAGGAGACCTTACTCTAGGACGGGAAGGAACGTCATTAGCCAGCGGTAGTTTTATTATCCTTGCAAAGTCATTTTGATATATCTTATGTAAAAGATTTGTAGACCGAAAACCTCGAGGTTAATTTATAACAAATTTTGTAAGATGCTTTTAAATGATATATATAAAGATTGTTTTTAAAGTATGGGTTCCATATGATATTAGTCCTTGTCCGGACGAACTAACTATCGGATATTTCTTTTTCGGGTTGAAAAGCCTAGAGTGATATTCGATAGGAGTGTTGGTGTTCTTTGGTTGTTGGTCTAAGGCGATCGGAGGTATTCTGAGAACTTTGGATCGACCATCAAGGAACATTGACCGTGTCATTTCCGGTTATCTACGATCAGGGGTGTCACACCGACTGTCTCTGTTAATCATTATTCCGATCCCGAAGGCCAACACAATAGGATCGAAATCCTATGATGTTATCCCATGCTAATGTATACAGAGCGTAGGCTTGCTTTGAGCACTCTAATTTCTTCAATGTAACAGCACCGGAGGCACGACCCGGCCAGTTAAGGCCAGGAGCATATCGCAGAAATAAAAGACAAGCCGACCGGTGCTCACAAAAGGCGGACCGGGTGACCCATCCCAAGGTTCAACTACGAGCTTTTTAACTGCAACAGCTTAAATATACGCTATTGGAGCTGGAATTACCGCGGCTGCTGGCACCAGACTTTCCCTCCAATGGATCCTCATTAAGGGATTTAGATCGTACTCATTCCAATTACCAAACTCAATGAGCCCGGTATTGTTATTTATTGTCACTACCTCCCCGTGTCAGGATTGGGTAATTTGCGTGCCTGTTGCCTTCCTTGGATGTGGTAGCCGTTTCTCAGGCTCCCTCACCGGAATCGAACCCTAATTCTCCGTCACCCGTTACCACCATGGTAGGCCACTATCCTACCATCGAAAGTTGATAGGGCACAAATTTGAATGATGCGTCACAAGCACTAAGGCCATGCGATCCGTCGAGTTATCATGAATCATCAGAGCAACGGGCAGAGCCCGCGTCGACCTTTTATCTAATAATTGCATCCCTTCCAGAAGTCAGGGTTTGTTGCACGTATTAGCTCTAAAATTACTACGGTTATCCGAGTAGTAGTTACCATCAAACAAACTATAACTGATTTAATGAGCCATTCGCAGTTTCACATTCTGAATTCGTTCATACTTACACATGCATGGCTTAATCTTTGAGACAAGCATATGACTACTAGCAGGATCAACCAGGTAGCATTCATAAATCAGGGCAAGACCACGTCATATTCCCCCAAACACATGGAAAGTGGGAACAGACGCAGACTTGACCGTCATCTTTTGTCCGTAGACAAACGTGCTTAGCGGGACAGAATTTCTTCGAGTCACCGCCATAATATTTCAGCAACCGAGATCTCAGCAAACAGCTTATTCACCTTTGCGAATAATGCATAAATTATGCAAAGACACAAGGATCACAAGTGCCGGCTTATGTGTTCACGACTTCCCCACTAAAGGAGATGCCGCAAACCACATTTTAAGCAAAGCTTAACAATTCCTTCCAGATAGGTACGCTACACAGGCCCCGGATCAGTTCAACAAACATAAAACTATGCAAGTGAAGAAACTGAGGAGGATAGTTGGTCTGTACTTGGGTGCACGAGCACAGAGCCTACAAACACTAGCTATCCAATCACCACTCATACGCTGAATGTTTATTTGCCCCACTAATATCAATCTTTCCTACCACTCTTGAGATGTAATCAAAAGAGCAACTGGAAGACGGATGAAACCAGGCCAAGACCACACAAGCGCAAAAATTTGAAGTTAGGGGCAAAACGGTCCGCCGGAAAATTTGCCGGAAAAGATACCGGAAAATTCACCGGAGATAATCCTGCCATCGACCTCAACCCAGCCATCGATAGTGTTGGACCGAGCAGTCCAACACTACATACCCCTTCGGGTACTGAGGGTAGGCTTAGAAGAGTGCCTACCCCTTATATAGACAAAACACTTTTTTCAGTCTGTCACCAGTAGACATTGGTTGTGTTCCGGGAGTATTTTTAATGTAAAAAAAAAAACTACTTCTAATTTGAATCTGATTTTTTGCATGCTTCATAAGAAATGGTTAAAGCTATTTTCTGGTAAATTTTCATGATTTTCTTTTGCTTCTAACCATGTCTTTTGCATGCTACAAAGTTCGGGGTTTCGTGGTCTAAACGGATGTCTACAGCAACTTTTGATAAACACTTGACCTCCTAAACTCTTTGTTGACATATTTTTGATGTTTCCTTTCAGAAAACTTTCTTCAAAAATATTTATTTTTGATTTTTTGGCTTCTCGGGTGATTTTGGCTGTCTGGGATGATTTTGGCCCACGTGGGGTGTCTTGTCAGTACACACAGGACGTCCGTGTGTGTCCGTCAGCACATACAGGACGTCTGTGGCTGTCCGTGTGTGTCCGTCAGCACACACAGAACGTCCGTGGCTGTCCATCAGTACACATATTAGCACGCTGGTCCTTGGACTCAGCACGCTAGCCCTTCCCGTGGACTGTTTGGGTGATTTTGGCCCACGTAGGCTGTTTGTTCAGTACACACAGGATGTCCGTGGGTGTCTGCCAGCACACACTGGACGTCTGTGGCTGTCCGTGTAACATCCCGGATCCTGAATAGGATCATTGGGACAGCCATGGTTCGAGGAAACGTACTAGTAAGTCTTAGGACATCAAGACAAGCGTTCCATGGCCAGATAATAAGGTTAAGGAAGTAAGGAAACTTAGACTTAACCTTACACAAGTCGAGAGTCAGCTAGGACGAGTAAGACGGTAGCTGGAAAATTGGAATATGTAGCCCGACCAGCTCAACGGAGTTAGGTTAAGCTCACTCCAGCTCGGCCACTACTAAGTCAGCTCCATTAGCTGAACTACTTGCTCACTCAGCTGAGGCAGCTGGGAGTCGGCTCATCTCAGCTTGACGGACTGTTTGGGTTTCGGTCCGATGGTCCGGGTCCGGGCCGGTGGCGGGCCATGGGGGCCCGGCCATGAGCCATGGACTGTTGAGGCTTGGGACAAGGCCATGGGCTAAGTCCAGAGGGATTGGGTAAGGCCTTGGGCCTCTGTCCGACCCAAACCCATGTGGGATTGGCGAAGGGACGCATGCGGCCGAGAGGGTGTAACCCTTGGCCGATTGTGCCCATCCGCTGGCCAGTCATGCCTGTTCGTGGGGAAACACATACCCCCTCGTTTTCTATAAATATGGGGTCCTCTCTGTCGATTTCATTCATCCAATCCAGAGTAAAAATACTCAGAGAAATCATAGAGAGAGAGAACAAGTATGGGAGATCGAGAGCAGGAGAAGAACATGGAGAACCCTGACACGGTTCAGAAGGTACATGGTGGGCTATGGCCAGATCAGACTGAACAGACGGTCCTTGTGATTGCACCGCGGCTCTGGTCGGTTCATTAGACCTAACCGCTTCTCCTCTTCTTGTTTCTATCCCGTCCTTTCTCTTCTTTCTGATTATACACGAAGGGTTGTGTTGGTTCAGTCCAAGGGAAAGGTCCCTAGACTTGGCCAGTCATAACCAAACCGCTAACCTAGACGCTGGTTGGTTAGACGGTCGGTTCGAATCGCACCATAGACTGGGCGGTTGGGCTAAACGATTGGTCATGTCCCAAGAGGCACGAGTGGCCAAAGGTCACGAGTTACCAAGGGTTGTGAGTTACCAAAGGTAACGAGTTCCAAAGGTTGTGAGTTGCCAAAGGATGTAAGTAACCAAGGGTTACGAACATCAAGAGGTACGAGGACCAAGAGGTACCAAGGACCGAAGGGGTGCATGTTCCAAACTGTGCCTGTTGAGACAGGTTGTGTCCGTTCCTTAAGGGATCAGACCATGTCCTGTCCGTTGGGACAAGTACACGGTTCGTCTAAGCCAGGGTAAGAGTTGCAAGGTCTGATCGGCCGTTTGGCCTAACCGGATTGGGCGTGAGGCTTACTCGGCCGTTGGATTAAGGCCCAAGGCCGGATCTGTAAGACCCGATCCCGGCCGCCTAGGCAGCGGTCGATGCCTCACGTCGCTCGGTCCACTTCCAGGCCAAACCTCTTAATTTTTGCCCTTTATTTATAATATCGCCTAAAGGCGAGGGCTAACTTAGACTTTAGCTAAAGACTTCCCTAATCATTAATAGCCTAGATCCTTTCAACAGATACACATCGAATTATTATCAGTTAACCATTGGTCTAAAACCAATCTAACACTTTTCTGGTCGAATCACCTTAGCCTTGGTCAGTTTACTCAACTACCAATTAGCTTAAAGGTCAATCCTAAACCCAAACCAAGCCATACGATTCTGAGGTTCCATTCCCTAAACCATTCTATCTAGATCTACATAAGTAAATGCTAGATCATACCTTTGCCACATTTTTGGAGCTTATTAGGTCATCGGTCCTCCATTGACTCAAATTGCTCTTACTTGACAGCTGGACCATGATCAATCAATGATCTTACTTATGGTCCTTATCTTGACTCCTGCATCAAACAACTCCCCTAGGTACTTAGTCATTCAACCAACCATCCACACAGACATAAGTAACCTTTGAGAAGTCTCTGAAAGGAAAAGGATATACATCTGGCCTTTCTTGGCTCATGCACAAGCCGAAATCCTTTTGCCTTATAGGCAATAGTACCAATTCCATATTCTGGACTGACAAAGCTCATTAGATCCTAATTCAATCAACCAACCATCCTCACATGACTTGGAACTGATGAGTCATCATATGGTCTGATCGGCCTTGGGACTTAACCCATACAACAGATATGATTTGTTCATACCAACCGATGCATTCATTAATCAGGTTAGGACCGACACCTTGAACCATCATTCAGAGGTCAGGTCGTCCATACTCAACAATGATCAGATCTTACACGGCCTTCTTTGAACAATCACACTTGGGCTCAGTATCTATGGTCTACGACACATAGTACTAGCCACCATTTCGTCATGACTCTCAGTCAATCTCGAAGCTATCAACACCAAGGTTGATATCTAGAATCATCACATCAATACTCTTACTCCAGCAACGTGACTATCCATACTAGTGTTCGGCCATCGAACCATCGTTATGAAACATGATCCGACCACTAGACTTTATACGCCATCGTCCACTTAGCATGTACTGATATAACCGGCCTTCCATTGCCATCATGTGGATCTACGCCCTACATAAGGCATATGGCGCCTATCCTACTCACCAACCCGAGGTTGATTGTAAGATATCCTACTTAGCCTTTGCGGCTAGAACCATCCAACCATAGCTAGATCGTCCATAGTCCCGTCTAACCGTCTGGTTGAGATCTAGGAGCGATCGGCCAGTTATAACTCCGGCCCAAAGGCTCACGGACTTTCTTACCTGATCCAACCCAAAGCCAGGATCCATACCACAGAGTAAGGCCCAAGCCCAAACCGGATTGCCTTGCAACCGATCAGACCTTGCTACGCAACACTCCGGTTAAACTAACCGTCCGTCCGTTCGACTATGCAGCCGCGAACTGTCCACTTGGTTTGGCCTAAGCCTTGAACCATTGGCACCGTTTGTAACTCACACCCTTTGGGAACTAGTACCCTTTGGACACACGTGCCTCTTGGCAACTCATGACCCTTGGCAACTCGCACCCATTCAGATGTTCCAACCGTTCGACCTAACCGTCCGTATGGACTGTCTGGTCTGTGCGTGTGTCCGGCCTATGGCCAAAGGACCACGCCTTAACCTACACAAGTCATGAACCATTGTGACTGTTCAGGGAAGGGTTGCAACCGTTCAGAACAGAACAGAACCGCCACTATCCAATCGGATCACCTGAGGCCGGTATAGACCATGCGCGCGCCTAACTCGACGGTTATGGACCGCGACCGCATTACTCAACCAGAACCACGGTTATAACCAATCCTAACATATCCACAAGGAGTAGAATAAGAATTAGATGAAAAGAATAAGAAGAATGGGAAACAATCCAAACGCCCATGGCTAGACCGGTTCGGACTGCCCGATGGTCTTAACCAATGAGTCTGTGGTTACCCCACTGACCCTATTGGATTGAACCACGGCTTTGGAGTCCTTCTCCAGACGTTTCTCTATACCCTGGGTATTCATAACCACACGGTCTACTCTCTCCTAAACTGTTCTCCTTGCCGGAGGTACTAAACCACCACAACCGACCCTTTTCCGGCCGATCTCTCTCTCTCCCTTTCTATTTGGCCTCTGCCTTTGGTTTCTCACGAAACTGATTGATGCCTTGATCTCTGGTCGTGCATCCTTTAGATAGGCAACCAAAGGTCATGTGCGAAGAGTCACATCCCTTCGAAGCATCCTTCTGAGACAGATCCTGGCCATCGATTACAATCAACGGTCCAGATCGTACCTGTTCAGATATAGAAGGCTCCAGACCTTCTAGGCACGTCCAACCCAAGCCCATACTTGGTACTCAAGCCCACGGCATGCCCACAAGAGCCCAACGACTCATGGACCACATGGCTGGACGTCATGGCCCGCCACTCACCCGGACCCGGACCATTGTCCCGAAACCCAAACAGTCCGTCAAGCTGAGATGAGCTGACTCCCAGCTCCCTCAGCTGATTGAGCTAGTAGCCCAGCTAGTGGAGCTGACCTAGTAGTGGCCGAGCTGGAGTGAGCTTAACCTAGCTTCGTTGAGCTAGTCGAGCAACCCGTTCACTTCGTCCAGCTATCGTCTTACTCATACTAGCTGACTTCTCTCTTTTATAAGGTTGAGTCTCAGCATCCTGACGTCCTTAACCTTTTAACTTGGCCATGGAAGGCCTTCCTTAAGGTCCTAAGACCGGCTGGTTCGTTTCCTCGAACCATGGCTTTCCCGACAATCCTATCCAGGATTGGGGGCGTGACAGGATCAGGTAAGGAAGTCCGTTGGGTCATTGAGCCAGACTTCAACTAGGCCGGTCGCACCTAGATTATATCTGGATGGACGGATTGGTCTTCAGGACGATCTGGACTGTTCGTGTGTTCTGTTTATATATTCTGGACTGTGTATCTGATTCTAAGTCAAGGGGTGGTTGGTTGAATAACTTAGGATTTGGTAGGCAGGTTCATATCTTTTTATAAGTATATTGTCCGAGGTTTATATGTGTTCTAGGAACCAAGCCAAGCATTGTAGAATCGACCAGTTCTATTCTCGGTTATGATTAATGCTTATCTGGTTGTGGTTTCAGGAACTAAGGATGGTTCTGGTCAAGCCAAGGAGCCGTGAAGGCTCGGTCAGTGAGAGGCTGTGTAACGTGTGGTTAGATGATGCTAGGGATGAACTAGTGATTGTCTATGAAACGAGTAAGAAGTTGTGTATTGGATCTCATGTTTCTATGTAATCCATTTTATACACATTTATATTCCGCTGTGCTATCTGTTCAATTGTTTTGGAACCTCAGATTCGAACATGACTTAGTAAAGGAAATACTTAAAATGAATCAAACAAGCAAAGAAATTGATTAAGTAGCAAACGGGTCCAGTTTCGTCGAGAGGCCGGATTCGGGCGTTACAAGTTGGTATCAGAGCATGCTTGGTTCTAGGATAGTTGGGTTATGTAGTCCACACATACACAGCCAGCTGATTCAGTCTCACGGTGAGGTTTGATGGTTAGGTCTAGGGATTAATTGTCTTGGTTATGTTATGTATATGTTGTACTAACAATGTCTGAATCCTTAGGCTGGGAGAAGCAAATCGGGAAAGACCCAAAAGAGTAAGAGGACGGCCGGTCAGTCTAGTCAAGCGGCCGCGGACAGAACTAATCTGTCCGGGTTACCAACCGTTCCGGCCGCGACTAACACCGGAGATGTATTGCCTACTGATCAGGCCAATCTTACAGGAACGCAACCAGAAGGTCAGCAACATCAGGAAAGTGACGAGGAAGTAGAATCCTCAACGCTAACCGTGATGGTGACCAGCGTGAGCAAAGGGACGAGGGAACGGCCAACGTGCCCGCAGCACTGTCCTGAGAGGACTTGTTAGAGGCCATGAAAGTAATGGGTAACCAGGTGGCGGCTATGACTCAGCTGTTAACTCCACTAGTGAATTCATAAGTTGGTCAAGCTACACCTGTAGCTACGGCTACACCTATTGCTACGGGTCCAGCTGGGGACACGGTTGAGGTGATCGAGATCGATCCACCGGAAAGGTTGGAAAAGAAGGTTGACTATCTGAGTTTGCTTCAACATCTATCCAGATTGGGTACGAAGCAATTCTAAGGTAGCATCGACCCTGTTGTGGGAGATGAGTGGAGGAGTAGGCTGGTCCAAAACTTTCAATCAACTCACTGTCAAGAGGATTACAGGCGAGACATTGCGGTTCACTTCCTGGAAGGGGACGCGCATAATTGGTGGCTTGTAGTGGACAAGCGCACCAATGGAAGTCTCACAAGTTTAGGGACCGTCTGGAAGCTAAGTTTCTAGATTTGGTGCAAGGCCGCAGGACCGTACGGGAGTACAAAGAAGAGTTCTACTGACTCAGACGGTTTGTTGGAAGAGAGCTGGAGGACGAGTCAGTCCAGGTCTGTAGGTTCATCCGAGGCCTAAGGCCGGAACTGAAGACCCGCTGCTCGATCCGCACTTTAAACACCGTCGGAGAACTGGTGGAACGGGTGGCTTTGTTAGAGTCTAACTTGGCTGAAGAAGCTAAGCTTAAGGCTAAGCCACAGTCTGGCCCATTGGGCAAGACTAATGATAAAAAGAGAAAATGGGACCAGGTGGACGGAGGGAAGACCTCTGGTGGCCGAGCTGCGTGTTCAAAATGTGGACGGAACCTTCCCGGTGAGTGCTGGAAGGCCAAGGGGGCTTGTGTTCGTTGTGGCAACATGGACCATAGAGTTCAAAACTGTCCTCGACCGAACCCGTCTGGTAGTAGCGGCACGATGACTTGTTTCCATTGTGGCCAGCAAGGACATTTACAATCGGATTGTCCCAAGCTGCAAGGAAGTCAGGGGAAGGGCCGTGGAGACACAGGCAAGGCGTCCCAAGGCAAACCAACCACAACACCGAGGGTGTATGAACTGTCACGAGACGACGGAGCTTCCGGATCTTTTGATTTGATCTCTGGTAATTTCTAAATTTATCTTTTTACATTCAAGTAGTAATGCTTGGTCTGGAACCTAGAATGGTCTAGGGGTTTCTGATGAGGGTCTATGATAAGAGCCCTCATGGTCGGTGGGGTAAAAACCCACGTGCTTTTCGACACAGGGGCTACACATAGTTTTGTGAGTCCGGGACTGGTCGGAAATGAAAGATGTCAGTTGACTTGCTTGGTTTATTCATTGATGTTACGTTTACATATAAAAGGAAAGTTATTTACAAGTTAGTATGATCTTCCTAGATTACAGGATATTTACAAAATGGAATAAGAATATCTGAGTATATTTGTTCACCCTCCTTCAGTTGAAGCGGTAAATGGTTTAATGGTTAAACTGGATCGGAAAGAGTTGAAGAGAGATGATGGGAGGCCCTTGGTGAGTATGTCAGCGTATTGATATTCAGATGGTACGTGTAGAACTTTGACCACTCAAATGGCCACCTTTTCGCGAACAAAGTGAAGTTCCAGCTAAACATGTTTCGTCCTTTGATGTTTGACCGGGTTAGCCGACAAATATACGGAGCTGATATTGTCACAGAAGATCAATGTTGCGCGTGTGATTGGTTGTCGAAGCTCGAGAAGAATTTTTCTTACCCACCACGTTTCTGCAACAGTATTTGCGACTCCACGGTATTCTGCTTCAGCGGTGGAGCACGAGACAGTCGGCTGTCGTTTCGATGATCAGGAGATAAGGTTCTCTCCTAGATAGACACCGTATCCAGATGTTGATCGTCTAGTGTCCGGACATCCAGCCCAATCAGCATCCGAATAGGCTGTTAAAGTTCTCTGTTTGGATCGATACATCTGTAACCCGTGGTCTTTGGTTCCTTGAATGTATCTGATTATCCGTTTGAGAGCAGTGAGATGAGATTAGCGAGGGTCGTGCATGAAGAGACAGACTTGTTGGACAGCATACGCTATATCCGGACGCGTGAATGTCAAGTATTGTAGAGCCCCCGCGAGACATTGATATCGGGTTGGGTCTTCGATGCGATCCCCTGCTTCAGCTGCGAGCTTTGTATTAACATCAGCAGGGGTGGAGAGTGGTTTGCAATCAGTCATCCCTGCCCGGGCTATGATGTCTGTAGCATACTGTCGCTGGCAGAGGAAGATGCCTTGTTTGTTGTAGTCGAGTTTGATGCCTAAGAAGTAACGTAAGCGGCCCATATCTGTCATGGGGAACTCGGATTTGAGACTTGACGTGATCTTGTCGAGAAGTCTGTTGCTGGAGCCTGTCAGTATGATATCATCAACGTACAATAATAGATATGCAAGATCACCATTATGAGCGTATACAAACAAGGAAGCATCTGACTTAATTGTTACAAAGCCCAGGCTGATAAGTGATTTGCTGAACCTAGCATTCCAGGCACGTGGCGCCTGCTTAAGGCCGTACAAAGCCTTCTCCAACTTACAGACATGATGCAGAAATTGCTTGTCAACAAAGCCAGGGGGCTGATGCATGTAGATGTCCTCGGTGATTGTTCCATGTAGGAAAGCGTTTTGTACGTCGAGCTGGCGTATGTTCCAGCCATGATTGAGAGCAATATCAAGCACCGATCTTATAGTAGCCGGTTTGACGACGGGACTAAACTTTTCGTCATAATGGGTCCCTCTTCTTGTGTTTTCCCATTTGCTACGAGACGCGACTTGTGTCGTTTAAGGACTCCATCTGCATTCTATTTGTGCTTGTACAGCCACATAGAGTTAATAATATTTGCATTCATTGGTCGTGGTACTAACCTCCATGTCTTATTTCTAATTTGCGCATCGTACTCTTCAGTCATTGACGGATTCCAATTTGGATCGAGAAGAGCTTTTTGATGTGTAGTGGGAAGGCGAGAAGCCGAAGAAGTGAATAGAGTAAAAATCTTCTTAGGCTTTACAATCCCTGCTTGTCCTCTTGTTCGTCATCTGAGTTGTTGGTTGAGGAACGACAGTATGAGGAGCAGGGGAAGGAGCAGTGTTTGGCTGAGTAGCTTGTGTTTGGGCTGGTGCCGATGAACCAACATTGTTGTTCATGGCGGGAAGAATGGATGAGTTGATGAGGATCGATTTGAATAGTTGAGATGGCTGATCCGTGCAGTCCAAGAAAGTGTAAGGGGACGCATGATTAGATTGCCTCTCAGCTGCTGGAAATGTTGACTCATCGAAAATCACATGTCGTGATAAGATAATACGATTTGTCTTGAGGTCCAAGCAACGATAACCCCTATGGCTTGTTGGGTAGCCAAGGAAGAGGCACCGAGTGGATCAAGCCGAAAGTTTGTGGGCGTTTGAGTGGTTGATATTGGGGAAGCATAAACAGCCAAAAACACGAAGATTAGAGTAAGTTGGTGTTTTACCATACAGACGAGAGTGAGGTGTACTTCGGCCAATAGCAAAGGAAGGTAAAATGTTAAGAATGTGGACCGCAACGTGAAGAGCCTCTGCCCAATAAGATGGCGAGAGTTGAGCTTAAAAAAGAAGGGCACGACTAGCATTGTTGACGGTCCATATCATCCTTTCAGATTTCCCATTTTGTTGGGAGGTGTGTGGACAAGAGAATCTGAAAGATATCCCATTATCAGAAAAGTGTTTAAGAAACTGACCATTGTTGTACTCACCCCCATTGTCACATTGTAAGGATTTTATTGTGACCCCAAATTGTGTTTTGACGAAAGCAGAGAAGTGTATGAATTTTGAAAACACCTCGCCCTTGCGCCTGAGAGGATAAACCCACAAATGATGAGTGAAATCATCTAAAAACAGAACATAATATTTGTATCCACTCAAACTTTGTATAGGAGAAGTCCACAAATCGGAATGGACAATTTTGAAAGGCATGAGAGTTGTATTATTTGATTTTGAAAAAGGAAAATTGAGATGTTTTCCCAATTGACAAGCATTACAGAATTGTAAGCTGTCTTTATTACATGAAAAACCTGAAGAAGACATGATAGATTTTAAAGAATCAGGGTTTGCGTGAGCTAGACGTTTGTGCCATAGAGTCAGAGATTTCGTAACAAGAGCAGTGTGTTGTTGCGGTTTGAGACTCGCCAGAACAGAGTAAAGTCGCCTGAGCTATCACTGCAGAGAATGGTTTTCCGAGACTGAAGGTCCTTCACAGAGAAACCAAATGGATCAAACTCAATCGAACACCAATTGTCCTTAGTGAAACGACGGACAGATATGAGATTTTTAACAATGTCAGGAGTGATAAGAACATTGTTTAGATTTAAAGTGCGAGTGTTTGAGGAAAGAAAGGCTTTACCAGAAGAGTTTATTGGAATAGATGATCCGTTTCCAACAACAACTGAATTTCCGATGTTCAATTTAGTAACAGAGTGGAGGTTACCTGAGGAAGAATCCAGGTGAGAGGTAGCGCCAAAGTCCATATACCAGTTGGGGGATTGTTCAGTTAGCGTCATTGTATTGAACGCTTCCTGAAAGTCACGCGGCTGCATGTAGTTTGCGTCTGCCATGTTCGCTTCATGTTGTGTTGGGCGCGGAGAGTACGGGCGCTGAGGGAACGAGGCCCATGGTGGAGGAGGCCCTTGTTGCCATGCATTGTAAGGACTGTTCCAGTATTGTTGCGGCATGTTCCAGTTTGAATTTTGGGATCATTGATTATAGTTGTAGCGTCCCCGTCCTCGACCGCCTCTGCGATTGCCGCGGTTGTTGTGTTGCTGTCTTTGGTTGATGTCCGCTGATTTGTTGTGAGGAACCGTTGCAACGAGGGCTGATGAAGATGAAGCAGCGTTGGAGTGAGAAGAAGACCCCTTGATTGGCTTTTTGAGGCGTGTTTCCTCCAGCTCTAGCATATTGCGAGATTCTTCAAATGTCGGAAATGGCTTTTGATGTTTTATCACATTTATTATGTGATCAAACTCCTCATTAAGTCCACTGAGCATGTACATAACGAGAATTTTGTCACTGACAGGAGCCTTAACATTCTCCAACAGGTCAGCAATGGATATGAGACTCTGTGAGTACTCATGGATTGATTGATCTCCAATTTCTTTGGTTCGAAGATCATTGTCGAGCTGGATCACCCGAGATTCCTTGTTGTTTCTGAACTGGTTCTCTCTCCGGAGCCATATGTCTCTTGCTGAACCACCAGTTTTGAAAGAAGACTTGAAGAGTGGCGGGGCAAGCGTACCGTAGATCCAAAGCTTGACTAAGCCGTTACGCTTCTTCCAGGCGAGATCATCGTCGTCGGTCGGTACGGAGGTTCCATCGACGTGTCCTAGAAGATCAAAGGTTAAGCAGTGGGTGAGGAAGAGCTCTCTCCACGCGTCATAGTTGAACACGTCGAGATCCAACACCAAAGGTATACGGTGTTTGATGTTCGTCACTCCGAAGGCTCTCTCAATGTTTGCCATGGTGACAACTTGTAGAAGAGACTCGGTAGATAACAAAACAGAATAGAAAAGAAATTTTTTAAGAAGAGCTAAGCTCTGATACCATGAAAGATGTCAATTGACTTGCTTGGTTTATTCATTGATGTTACGTTTACATATAAAGGGAAGGTAGTTACAAGTCAGTATGATCTTCCTTGATTACATGATATTTACAAAATGGAATAAGAATTTCTGAGTATATTCTTTCAGGAAAGGGTCTGTTCTGTCTGGATGATGGTGATAATTTTGGGATAGTGAGGGCGGCCAGTGGGCAAGCCTTGAACTCACTAGGTCTCATGTCGAATATCCCAGTGCAGATCCAGGGAAAGGTCTTCCCTGTGAATCTGGTATGTGTCCACCTAAAGAATCAAGAAGTGATCTTAGGTATGGATTGTTTGGGAAAGTATCGAGCCACTCTCGATTGCCATAAGGGTCGTGTGCAATTGGAGAATGGACTTCACCCGGTAGAGTACCAAGTTCTGTGTCAGGCTCAAGAGAAAGTAGTGGTTTCAGCAGTTCGAGCGATTCAGATGCCGGAACAGGGTTGTCAGTCATTCTTGGTTACAATTACAACTACAGAGCCTGACAGTTCTGGTTTTCTGTTAGACCCACGCGAGGATTCGTTGGTGTCCGAGTTCCAGGATGTGTTTCAGGCGCTACAGGGTGTCCCCCTGGATAGGTCCGATCCCTTTCTGATTGAACTGGAACCAGGGACAGCTCTGCCGTCCAAGAGTCCGTATCGAATGGCTCCGGCCGAGATGGCCGAGCTAAAGAAGTAATTGGAAGAATTGCTTGACAAGGGGTTAAAACGGCCAAGTAACTCCCCTTGGGGTGCACCGGTCCTCGTTGTGAAATAGAAGGATGGTAGCATGCGTCTGTGCATCGACTATCGAGGGTTGAACAGGGTAACTGTGAAGAACAAATACCTGTTACCCAGGATAGACGAGCTGTTGGATCTGCTGAAAGGAGCTAGGTGGTTTTCTAAAATCGATTTGGCCTCAGGATATCATCAGATTCCTATAGAGCCAAACGACATTAGGAAGACAGCATTAAGGACCAGGTACGGCCATTACGAGTTCGTAGTGATGCCGTTCGGTCTGACCAATGCACCTGCTGCATTCATGAAAATGATGAACAGTGTGTTCCGGGACTTCTTGGATGAATCAGTGATCATCTTCATTGATGATATCCTGATCTATTCCAAGGACGATAAATCTCATCGGAAACATTTGAGAGCCGTGCTGGAAGGATTACGAGAGCACAAACTCTTTGCTAAACTCAGCAAGTGCAGTTTTTGGCAAAAGAGTGTTGGGTTCCTCGGACATATTGTTTCTGACCAGGGCGTCTCAGTGGATCCAGAGAAGATCAGGGCAATCAAGGATTGGCCCCGACCAAGCAGTGCCACGGAAGTTAGAAGCTTCCTAGGGCTGGCAGGTTACTATAGAAAGTTTGTGAAGGGATTCACAAGCTTGGCTCAGCCGATGACACGGTTGACTGGGAAGGACGTTAAGTTCACATGGTCCGAAGAGTGTACGAGATGTTTCTACGCACTTAAGGCTATGCTGACTAGCGCACCCATCCTGGTTCTTCCGGAGGCAGACCAACCTTATGTGGTCTACATGGATGCGTCCATCACTGGACTCGGTTGCGTGTTAACTCAACAGGGGAAGGTCATTTCTTACGGGTCAAGGCAGCTGTAGAACCATGAGGGAAACTACCCCACCCATGATCTTGAAATGGCTGCGGTAGTATTCGCCTTAAAGATTTGGCGATCATATTTATATGGGGCTATAGTCCAGATACTTACAGACCATAAAAGTCTGAAGTATATATTCACCCAGCATGAGTTGAACTTAAGGCAGAGGAGGTGGATGGATTTCGTGGCCGACTACGACCTAGACATCACTTACTATCCGGGTAAGGCTAACCTTGTGGCCGACGCCTTGAGCCGGAAGCGAGAAGATGTTGCGGCCGGTAGCAGAACGGACGAGCCAGATGAGGCGGGACGTTTCGTCCGTTTAAATGCTTTGAACAGGACGGACGAACCACGGGGTTTAGAGGCAGTGAATAAGGCTGACCTGCTTGCCCGGATCCGATCGGCCCGAGATCAGGACGAGAACCTGAAGATGGTTGCTCGGAACGGCCTGACTGAGTATCAAATCGCCAAGGACGGTATGATCTTAGTTCATGGTCGGATCAGCGTACCCAATGATAGGAGTTTAAAGGATGAGATCCTTAGAGAAGCTCACAAGTTTGGAGTGACCAAGATGTATCATAATCTCAGACAGTACTATCATTGGATACGGACGAAGGTCAATGTGGCCGAATGGCTGGCCAAGTGTCCTACTTGTCAACTTGTCAAGGCCGAACAACAAGTTCTGAGTTGACTTCTTCAGAGCCTACCTATTCCGGAATGGAAGTGGGATCACATCACGATGGACTTCGTGACAGGTTTTCCCACGACCAGGAATAGGAATGATGCTGTCTGGATAATAGTGGATCGACTGACCAAGTCTGCCCACTTCCTGGCCATCAAAAAGACTGATGGAGTCGACCGGATTGTGAGTAAGTACATTGACGAGATTGTGAGGCTACACGGAGAACCCTCAAGTATAGTTTCGGATAGAGATTCGAGGTTCACTGCTCACTTCTGTCAAGCTTTCCAGAAAGCTTTAGGAACGAGAGTGAACATTAGTACGGCTTATCATCCCCAAACGGATGGGCAGTCGGAAAGAACTATACGGACGCTGGAGGATATGCTTCGATCATGTGTCCTCGATTGGGGCGATTCCTTGGAATGACATTTGCCGTTAGTGGAGTTCGCCTACAATAACAGTTTCCACTCAAGTATAGGCATGTCGCCATATGAAGCTTTGTATGGACAACCATGCAGGACGCCGTTATGCTGGACCCAAGTGGGGGAGCACAGCATGATAGGCCCCGAAATTGTGGAGGAAACCACGGAGAAGATCAAGTCCGTGCGGGACAAGATGAGGGCCGGACAGGACAGATAAAAACATTACACTGACAAACAAAGGAAAGAACTGGAGTTTGCAGTGGGTGATATGGTCTATCTCAAAATGATTACCTTTAAAGGTAGAGTGCAAATTTCTGGTAGAAGGAAATTAGATCCAAGATACCTAGGTCCGTTCAGAGTCATAGAACGAGTGGGTAGTGTGGCATATAAGTTGGACTTACCATCCGAGATGGAAGCCTTCCATAATGTATTCCATGTCTCCCAACTCCGGAAGTGCTTGACGGATCAGGACGTCTTAATACCAGAAATACCATCTGATCTAGGTACGAATCTAACTTTGGAAACAAGGCCGGTTCAGATCGTAGATAGGATGGAAAAGCAATGAGAAAGAAAAAAATCCAGATGGCAAGGTCATTTGGGATTGTAATGGTCGAGAAGAGACCACTTGGGAGACGGAGGCCAGGATGAAGGCCGAGTTTCAGAAATGGTTTGACCAGTTTGTGTTGGATGAAACACATGACTCGGATTCGAGGAGGAATCCATTGCTAGTAGGGAAGACTTGTAACATCCCGGATCCTGAATAGGATAATTGGGACGGCCATGGTTCGAGGAAACACACTAGTCAGTCATAGGACATCAAGACAAACGTTCCATGGCCAGATAAGAAGGTTAAGGACGTAAGGAAACCTAGACTTAACCTCACACAAGTCGAGAGTCAGCTAGGACGAGTAAGATCGTAGCTGGACGGATGGAACAGGTTTCTCGACCAGCTCAACGGAGTTAGGTTAACCTCACTCCAACTCGGCCACTACTAAGTCAGCTCCAATAGCTGAAATACTAGCTCACTCAGCTGAGGCAGCTGGGAGTCAGCTCATCTCAGCTTGACCAACTGTTCGGGTTTCGGTCCGATGGTCCGGATCGGGCCGGTGGCGGGCCATGGGGGTCCGCCATGAGGCCATGGACCGTTGGGGCTTCGGGACTGTGACACCCTCGATCGTAGATAACCGGAAATGACAAGGTCGATGTTCCCAGATGGTCGACCCGAGGTTCTCGAAATAAATCCGATCGCCTTAGACCAACAACCAAAGAACACAGACGCTCCTATCGGATATTACTCTAGGCTTTTCAACCCGATAAAGCAATATTCGATAGTTAGTTCGTCCCGGACAAGGACTAATATCATATGAGAACTCGTGATTTATAAACATCTTTGATACATTATTTATTAACTTTAAACATCTTACAAAGTGTTATAGTTTTATCCTATGGCCTATTGCCCAACAACGTTTTAAGTAAATATACATCAAAAGGTACGTTGCAAGGACAACAAAATACTACCGCTGGTTGGCCGTTCCTTCCGTCCAAAAAGTAAAGTGTCTCCCGCCTCAGGTTTACCTGCACACATAAATGAGTCATGAGCAACTATTTTACTCAGTGAATCTAGAATCACAACACAATCAATAACAATCAAGCAATTATCAATGCATATACATGATCATGCAAGTACTAGTACTATACTTTAATATCGATCATCATTGTGACTTCTTATTTTAAACATCACTTCCACAACACCCGCCCGTTACCATACTCATATAACACAATATATATACTAGACCCGAGAAACCACTAAGGCTAACCGACACTAGTGAGTTAGCATCACCATCATTGTCAAATGTCCGGTATGAACAATCCGACACTGCATCGTCATGCAGTACACGGTCTCCAGGGAGCTACCCAATCATCGTGTCTTCATGACCTTGTTCCATTCGCAGGACCAAGTCACGGTAATGTGGGGGCTTTAGGGATAGTGAATATAACAAGACTTCACATGATTTTACTTCCATAATTATTCCAAAATTAATCCATAATTAATCCTTAATTCATCATAATTAACTCTTAATTAATCCTAGATTAATCCTTAATTAATCTCATATTAATTTTTAATTAATCCAAGATTAGTACTTAATTAATCATGATTACTCCTTAATTAATCTCAAATTAATTCTCAATTAAACAAAGATTAATTCTTAATTAAACTAAGATTAATCCTTAATCAAAACCATGATTATTTCATAGTTAAGATTAGTACTTGAGAACAAGTACTCAGATTAGGATTAACCTCACTTTAACACTATTCTTTAAGTGTAAGTGTTTACCATGAGTAAACACAATATCATTCTTAAATATTCAGACATTTTACTAACTTAATCAAGGACTCATTCATGATCTATCTCAACATCTATCTAGACTCACCTAAAGATTAGTCTTGAAACTGGCTTGGACAAGACTTGAGTTCCACTTGAACAAGGATGATTGAACAGGACTGGATACTTCAAGCTTTACTCTACCTCTGACCTGAAACAGAGTGGTATGATCACAAGATCAGTTCGGTTCATGCCTTAACACCTTAGATCAGATCAGTTCAAGCTTGGTTCTTCTCAGACTATACAAGTTCAGGACAAGATCAGACTGAGTTCAAATCGGTTTACTCAAAGCTAGATCAAAATATCATAGGTGGTGGTTCTAAGAGGTTGATTCAAACCGAAATTAACAAGAACTGAACTGTATCAGAACTTATAGAACTGATCCGACCAAGACCTAAACTAAACATCAACTGTTCTGATCAGATACTGACTGAGGCAAGGAGACCAAATCTTACCAAGATGAACCAAAGGACTAGATGGCCTCAGCTGATCCTCTTCTCCAAGGTAAGCTTGTGGCTGGACTGATCAAAGAGAAAGATCAAGGTCTGATCATGATCTGAACTCAACTAGGTCTAGGGTTTTATTTAAGAATATCACCTTCTGATCTTTCCCAGGTAAGAAACTGAGCTAAGGTTGAAGATTAGGTCACCACCAATTTTTTCTTAATTTATTTTCTTGATTTTTCTCACTGATTTTTCTGTTCTTCTTTCTCTCTTTCTCTCTGAAATTCTCGAGGTTTTTCTGTAGGTTTCAGAACGTGGGAAGCAGCTGGAGGAGGGTTAAATACAAGCTGTGGTTGCTTCACCTGAGGGTTTAGCTCATAACAAAGCTTGGCTGAGAGCAGACAGCTGGCAACCTGTTTCATCATCTACACCATACTGTCCTTTCCCTCCCATGAAGTAGTTTCCAGCCAATCATAAATAATTAAAGGAGGAAGCAAGCACACAGGCAGCTTGTGATTGTCATGTGCCATTTACTGAAGAAGCTAAGTAAGCAGGCAGGTGCAAGTCAAGTGACTGAATACTGAACAAGCAGGCTGGTGGAAGACATGAGTCTGGTCCAAAATTAATTAGGCAGTTGGTTAATAATTTAAAATAATTTTCAACCAAATATTCCTTGTCTTTGTCTCTCGTCTTGTTCTCGGACAGTCTCGTCCAGCTTAATATAAATTCGACTAAAATATTTAAGACTCGGCCAAACTATCATGTGAAGGTCTTTCGACCACAAGACAGTCCCGTCGAGAAATTAATCTACCGGGTCGATTTTTATTTCTATTAATCATGGTCAAACCAACTAAAAACTGGTCGAGTGGGATTTTTCTTGACCAAAAATTCATTGGCTCGTGAGGGTTATTACACTCTTCCCCCCTTAAAAGAATTCGTCCCCGAATTCTCAAAATATAAGTGTACACCCTTTACTGGACGACTGGGGTATCTGAGAAGAGTTCTGGGTAATCAGCTCGGAACTTATCTTCATCCTCCCATGTTATAACAACTCTCTGTTGCTTTCCCCAAAATACTTGAACTTGCGAAATTTCCCTATTCTTCAATTTCTTGATACGACGCTCGCCTATCCGCAAAGGACCTTCAGGATAGGTGAGGTTAGGTTTCAAGTTCTCTGGTCGCTGCGGCTCAACCATATTTGGATCTGGTATATGCTTACATAGCATCGATACATGAAATACCGGATGCATAGGCATATCGGGTGGAAGTTCTAGTCTATAGGCTACTTCTCCAACTCTAGGGACAATTCGGTATGGTGCCTTTGCTATTGCAGCGGATCCGGGTTCTAAGGTTATACTAAAGGGGTTACTCCTAGACGGCAGCAATCCCTCTAATGCCTTAAACACGTCCTCATATTCTCTGACTACTGGTATTTCTTCCATGTTCTGCTCTTTCTCGTCTTCTACTGGTCCAGCAACTAAGGTCACTAAGTATATTTCTTCACCCTTCTCCAAAAGGTTTTTAATTCTCAGTGCTAACACTAATGACGCTCCAACACTTGGTACTATGCCATGGTAAGCTAAAAGGGGTTGGGTATCTCTCTCGAAAACAATCTTCCTTCGACCACAATCAAGGTGAGCTCGGTAACTTGACAGCCAATCACCTTCAGTTTCAAGAACTTGATCTCCAGGAGAACGGGAATGGATAAATTCACCTTAGTGAATTCTCCATCGAATCATGATGCTACTTCGGGAGCTACAAAACTATGTGTTGCTCCCAAATCGAAAAGGATGTGGGCGGATATTCCACCCACAAGCAAAGTCGCTGACAATAATTGACTTTCCCATCAATTACTTAACAACTTTTATACTATTTTTTATTTATATCACCAATTTACCAATCATTTAAAAATTATGCAACACTCAATTGGTTAGGAAAACAAACCTGAAATCGGACCCTGAGGTGGTCTGGATGGTCCTGGTAACTCTAAAGCATAAGCCCTACCAGCAGTGGCTTGACGCTTAGCAGGAGGTAAGGGTAAAGGTGGGTTAACTGGTACAATGGGTTGAGCACTCGTAACAACAGGCTGAGCAAGATGAGTGTGTGGACATGATGTCGCGTAATGTCCTCGCTCTCCACACGTGAAACAAGTGATGTGAGATGGTACAGCCGGTTGGAACTGTCCCACGGTCGGACAATCTCTCCTAACATGGCCCAGCTGGCCACAAGTGAAACAAGTTGGGGTTCTAGGTCTAGGACCTCCAGATCGACCTCCCCGAAAAGCTCTACCTCCCCGTCCTCGCGGCATAGGAGAATGTGGCTGAGGCTGACTTTGAACGGATGGACCTCTAGGTTGTGCAGAATGGCTAGAAGAAGCTCTCTCAGCAGCAATGGCCTCCTCCACACTCACAGCACGCTCAACAAGATCAGCAAGCCTATGAAACTCTACTGCCTCAAGTCTGCTCCTGATATATGGGTTAAGTCCTCGAAGGAACTTACGGATAATCATCATCTCGTCCTCCCGACCATAGTGGACATACTTCCTGAGACGGGTGAACTCTGCCTCATACTTCCTAACAGATAATCCTCCCTGAACTAGCTCCATGAATTTAATCTCCAATCGATCACGGGCTTCCGGTGGGAAGTACTTTCGAACGAACGCTGTACGGAAGTCAGCCCAACTCAGATTGAAGTCTCCAAAGTTCCTCTCTACGCATAACCACCAACTGATGGCGTCCTTCTCTAAATAGTAAACAGCCACGTCTTTTTTAAATTCTTCCGGACAACGGGTTGCAGCAAAGTTCTGCTCGAGATTGTGAAGCCACACATCAGCTTCAAAGGGATCAGTGCCTCCCTGATAATGCTTCGTTCCCAAGTTCTTCATAATCATGACTATCTTCAGAAAGTCCGGGTGAGAAGTGGTAGGTACTGGAGCTGGCTGAGCACGCTGTGCTTCTCGCTGTGCATTCAGTGCTTGATATTGCAAATTCACCATCTCAGCCATCAGTTCCAGAAGTGCTATCATAGCTGGATCGGTTGGCGCTGGTTGAGGTTGTGCTGCCGGAATAGGTTCGGCAGGGGCCGGTGGAATATGAGCAGCAGGGGCCGGTGGAATATGAGCGGCAGGAGATGCAGGAGCTGTGGGATGATCTCCATGCACTGGACTATCGTGTACCACATCCACCTCGATGTCCATAAAGTACGGGTCTGGAGACAAAGGAATGTGCACCGGTGTCTGATCATATGACCCTTCAGATGGGTCAGTCTCAAAGCTAGAGCCTGAAGGTGTAGCCTCAAAGCTAGGAGTCGGAAGTGGTGCCGGAGTAGATGACGGCGAAGAGTCTGAAGATGATGAAATCAAAATTGGGAGGTTTGGACCTCCACGGCGTCCAAAGAGTGCTCTTCTCGGTGGCATCTGCAACGAAAGATCATGGTAAGTTTCTACCCAGGTCTATCTATTTCTAAAAGAAGGAACAAACCAGCATATCCTAATTATCCTTGCGACACATTTTTGACTCGAAAATTATTTGAAACAAGTCCCATTCAAGCATCGTATAACCATGCTCTGATACCACCTTTGTGATACCCCCGATCGTAGATAACCGGAAATGACACGGTCGATGTTCCCTGATGGTCGACCCGAGGTTCTTGAAATAAATCCGATCGCCTTAGACCAACAACCAAAGAACACAGCCGCTCCTATCGGATATTACTCTAGGCTTTTCAACCCGATAAAGCAATATTCGATAGTTAGTTCGTCCCGGACAAGGACTAATATCATATGAGAACTCGTGATTTATAAACATCTTTGATACATTATTTATTAACTTTAAACATCTTACAAAGTGTTATAGTTTTATCCTATGGCCTATTGCCCAACAACGTTTTAAGTAAATATACATCAAAAGGTACGTTGCAAGGACAACAAAATACTACCGCTGGTTGGCCGTTCCTTCCGTCCAAAAAGTAAAGTGTCTCCCGCCTAAGGTTTACCTGCACACACAAATGAGTCATGAGCAACTAGTTTACTCAGTGAATCTAGAATCACAACACAATCAATAACAATCAAGCAATTATCAATGCATATACATGATCATGCAAGTACTAGTACTATACTTTAATATCGATCATCATTGTGAATTCTTATTTTAAACATCACTTCCACAACACCCGCTCGTTACCATACTCATATAATACAATATATATACTAGACCCGAGAAACCACTAAGGCTAACCGAGACTAGTGAGTTAGCATCACCATCATTGTCAAATGTCCGGTATGAACAATCCGACACTGCATCGTCATGCAGTACACGGTCTCCAGGGAGCTACCCCATCATCGTGTCTTCATGACCTTGTTCCATTCGCAGGACCAAGTCACGGTAATGCGGGGGCTTTAGGGATAGTGAATATAACAAGACTTCACATGATTTTACTTCCATAATTATTCCAATATTAATCCATAATTAATCCATAATTAATCCTTAATTAATCATAATTAACTCTTAATTAATCCTAGATTTATCCTTAATTAATCTCATATTAATTTTTAATTAATCCAAGATTAGTACTTAATTAATCATGATTACTCCTTAATTAATCTCAGATTAATTCTCAATTAAACTAAGATTAATTCTTAATTAAACTAAGATTAATCCTTAATCAAAACAATGATTATTTTATAGTTAAGATTAGTACTTGAGAACAAGTACTCAGATTAGGATTAACCTCACTTTAACACTATTCTTTAAGTGTAAGTGTTTACCATGAGTAAACACAACATCATTCTTAAATATTCAGACATTTTACTAACTTAATCAAGGACTCATTCATGATCTATCTCAACATCTATCTAGACTCACCTAAAGATTAGTCTTGAAACTGGCTTGGACAAGGCTTGAGTTCCACTTGAACAAGGCTGAATGGACATGACTGGATACTTCAAGTTACTCTACCTCTGACCTGAAACAGAGTGGTATGATCACAAGATCAGTTCGGTTCATGCCTTAACACCTTAGATCAGATCAGTTCAAGCTTGCTTCTTCTCAGACTATACAAGTTCAGCTCGGTTCTAGTCAGTCTACCAAAGTTCAGGACAAGATCAGACTGAGTTCAAATCGGTTTACTCAAAGCCAGATCAAAATATCATAGGTGGTGGTTCTAAGAGGTTGATTCAAACCGAAATTAACAAGAACTGAACTGTATCAGAACTTATAGAACTGATCCGACCAAGACCTAAACTAAACATCAACTGTTCTGATCAGATACTGACTGAGGCAAGGAGACCAAAGCTTACCAAGATGAACCAAAGGACTAGATGGCCTCAGCTGATCCTCTTCTCCAAGGTAAGCTTGTGGCTGGACTGATCAAAGAGAAAGATCAAGGTCTGATCATGATCTGAACTCAACTAGGTCTAGGGTTTTATTTAAAAATCTCACCTTCTGATCTTTCCCAAGGTAAGAAACTGAGCTAAGGTTGAAGATTAGGTCACCACCAATTTTTTCTTAATTTATTTTCTTGATTTTTCTGTTCTTCTTTCTCTCTTTCTCTCTGAAATTCTCTAGGTTTTTCTGTAGGTTTCAGAACGTGAGAAGCAGCTGGAGGAGGGTTAAATACAAGCTGGGGTTGCTTCACCTGAGGGTTTAGCTCATAACAAAGCTTGGCTGAGAGCAGACAGCTGGCAACCTGTTTCATCATCTACACCATGCTGTCCTTTCCCTCCCATGAAGTAATTTCCAGCCAATCATAAATAATTAAAGGAGGAAGCAAGCACACAGGCAGCTTGTGATTGTCATGTGCCATTTAATGAAGAAGCTAAGTAAGCAAGAAGGTGCAAGTCAAGTGACTGAATACTGAACAAGCAGGCTGGTGGAAGACATGAGTCCGGTCCAAAATTAATTAGGCAGTTGGTTAATAATTTAAAATAATTTTCAACCAAATATTCCTTGTCTTTGTCTCTCGTCTTGTTCTCCGAAAGTCTCGTCCAGCTTAATAAAAATTTGACCAAAACATTTAAGACTCGGCCAAACTATCATGTGAAGGTCTTTCGACCACAAGACAGTCCCGTTGAGAAATTAATCTACCGGGTCGATTTTTATTTCTATTAATCATGGTCGAACCAACTAAAAACTGGTCGAGTGGGATTTTTCTTGACCAAAAATTTATTGGCTCGTGAGGGTTATTACAGGGACGATCCGAACTGTTTGTGTGTTATGTTTATCTATTCTGGACTGTCTATCTGATTCGAAGTCCAGGGGTGGTTGGTTCAATGACTTAGGATTTGGTAGGCAGGTTCATATCTTTTGATAAGGATATTGTCTGAGGTTTATCTATGGCTAGGAACCAATCCAAGCATTGTAGAATCGACCAGTTCTATTCTCGGTTATGATTAATGTTTATCTGGTTGTGGTTTCAGGAACTAAGGATGGTTCTGGTCAAGCCAAGGAGCCGTGAAGGCTCGGTCAGTGAGAGGCTGTGTAACGTGTGGTTAGATGATGCTAGGGATGAACTAGTGATTGTCTATGAAACGATTAAGAAGTTGTGTATTGGATCTCATGTTTCTAAGTAATACATTTTATACACATTTATATTCCACTGTGCTATCTGTTCAATTGTTTTAGAACCTTAGATACGAACATGACTTAGTAAAGGAAAGACTTAAAATGATTCAAATAAGAAAAGAAATTGATTAAGTAGCAAACGGGTCCAGTTTCGTCGAGAGGCCGGATTCGGGCGTTACAGTCCGTGGCTGTCAGTCAGCACACACATGACGTCTGTGGCTGTCCGTGTGTGTCTGTGTGTGTCTGTGTGTGTCCGTCAGCACACACAGGACGTTCGTGGCTGTCAATCAGTACACATATCAGCACGCTGGTCCTTGGACTCAGCACACTGGCCCTTCCCGTGGACTGTTCGGGGGATTTTGGCCCACGTGGGCTGTCTGTTCGGTACACACAGGACGTCTGTGGGTGTCCGTCAGCACACACAGGTCGTCCTTGGGTGTCCGTCAGCACACACAGGATGTCTGTGGCTGTCCGTGTGTGTCCGTCAGCACACACAGGACGTCTGTGGCTGTCCATCAGTACACATATCAGCACGTTGGTCCTTGGACTCAGCACCCTGACCTTTCCCGTGGACTGTTTTGGTAATTTTGGCCCACGTGGGCTGTCTGTTCAGCACACACAAGACATCCATGGGTGTCCGTCAGCACACACATGACGTCTGTGTGTGTCCGTCAGCACACACAGGACGTCTGTGGCTGTCCGTGTGTGTCTGTCAGCACACACAAGACGTCTGTGGCTGTCCATCAGTACACATATTAGCACGTTGGTCCTTGGACTCAGCACGCTGACCCTTTCCGTGGACTGTTCGGGTGACTTTGGCCCACGTGGGCTGTCTGTTCAGTACACACAAGACGTCTGTGGGTGTCCGCCAGCACACACAGGACGTCCGTGGGTGTCCGCCAGCACACACAGGACGTCCGTGGCTGTCCATCAGTACACATATCAGCAGATTGGTCCATTGACTTAGCATGCTGGCCCTTCCCGTGGACTGTTTGGGTTATTTTGGCCCACGTGGGCTGACTGTTCAGTACACACAGGACGTCCGTGTGTGTCCGTCAGCACACACAGGACGTCCGTGGCTGTGCGTCAGCACCACACAGGACGTGTGTGGCTGTCCGTGTGTGTTTGTTGGGGTCCGCCAGCACACACAGGACGTTTGTGGCC
>NW_022610562.1:135000-183183 GCF_000309985.2 Brassica rapa
GTTCAGTATTCAGTCACTTGACTTGCACCTGCCTGCTTACTTAGCTTCTTCAGTAAATGGCACATGACAATCACAAGCTGCATGTGTGATTGTTTTCTTTCTCTTTGATTAATTTTGATTGGCTGGAGACTGCTTCATGGGAAGGAAAGGACGGTGTGCTGCAGATGATGAAGCAGGTTGCCAACTGTCTGCTCTTAGCCATGCTTTGTTATGAGCTAAACCCTCAGGTGAAGCAACCACAGCTTGTATTTAACCCTCCTCCAGCTGCTTCCCACGTTCTGAAACCTACAGAAAAACCTAGAGAATTTCAGAGAGAAAGAGAGAAAGAAGAACAGAAAAATCAGTGAGAAAATCAGGAAAATAAATCAAGAAAAAATTGGTAGTGATCTAATCTTCAACCCTAGCTCAGTTTGGTTCTTGAGAAAGATCAGAAGGTAATATTTTTAAATAAAACCCTAGACCTAGTTGAGTTCAGATCATGATCAGACCTTGATCTTTCTCTTTGATCAGTCCAGCCACAAGCTTACCTTGGAGAAGAGGATCAGCTGAGGCCATCTAGTCATTTGGTTTGTCTTGGTAAGCTTTGGTCTCCTAGCCTCAGCCAGTATCTTATCAGAACAGTTCATGGCGACCTTAGATCTTGGTCGGATCAGTTGTATAAGTTATGATACAGTTCAGTTTTTGTTTAGTTTCGGTTTGAATTCATCTCTTAAAACAGTTTGCTAAGCTGTTATTGATTGATTGGACTTAAACCAAACTGAACTCAGTCTGATCTTGTCCTGAACTGTTGTTAACTGAATATAACTGAACTGATCTGATCTGGTATGAGAGGAACCGAGCTTGAACTGAATTGATTTAAGTAGTTTAGCCTGAACCAAACTGTCAGATTGTTGATGTTCTGAACCAAACCTTGCTCTGTTTTGATCAGCTAAGGTGTGGAGCTTTGCTAGTCCCATCCTGTCCTTTCAGCCTTGTTCAAGAGGAACTCAAGTCTTGTCCAAGCCAGTTTCAAGACTGTTCTTTAGGTGAGTCTAGACAGAAGATGAGATAGATCATGAATGAGTACATGATTGACTTTAAATTGTAGTATCTCAATTAGATAGTAAAGTTTTTGAATCCTTTAAGAAGTGTATGGTGTTTACTTAGTGTAAACACTTACACTTGAAGATTAATCAAAAGGTTAAAGTGAGGTTAATCATAAGCATAGTACTTGTTCTCAAGTACTAATCTTAATTATGAAATAATCAAGGTTTTGATTATGGATTAATCTTGGTTTAATTAAGAATTAATCTTGGTTTAATTGAGAATTAATCTGAGATTAATTAAGGAGTAATCATGATTAATTAAGTACTAATCTTGGATTAATTAAAGATTAATATGAGATTAATTAACGATTAATCTAGGATTAATTAAGAGTTAATTATGATTAATTAAGGATTAATTATGGATTAATTTTGGAATAATTATGGAAGTAAAATCATGTGAAGTCTTGTTATATTCACTATCCCTAAAGACCCAGCATTACCGTGACTTGGTCCTGCGAACGGAACAAGGTCATGAAGACACGATGATGGGGTAGCTCCCTGGAGACCGTGTACTGCATGACGATGCATTGTCGGATTGTTCATATCCGACATTCGACAATGATGGTGATCCTAACTCACTAGTTTCGGTTAGCCTTAGTGGTTTCTCGGATCTAGTATATATATTGTATTATATGAATATGGTAACGGGCGGGTGTTGTGGAAGTGATGTTTAAAATAAGAATTCACAATGATGATCGATATTAAAGTATAGTACTAGTACTTGCATGATCATGTATATGCATTTGATAACTGTTTGGTTTATTATTGATTGTGTTGTGATTCTAGATTCACTGAGTAAATTAGTTGCTCATGCCTCATTCGTGTGTGCAGGTAACCCTTAGGCAGGAGACACTTTACTTTTTGGACGGAAGGAACGTCCAACCAGCGGTAGTATTTTGTTGTCCTTGCAACTTACTTTTTGATGTATATTTACTTAAAACATTGTTGGACAATAGGCCATAGGATAAAACTATAACACTTTGTAAGATGTTTAAAGTAAATAAATATTGTATAAAAGATGTTTATAAATCACGAGTTCTCATATGATATTAGTCCTTGTCCGGGACGAACTAACTATCGAATATTGCTTTATCGGGTTGAAAAGCCTAGAGTAATATCCGATAGGAGCGTCTGTGTTCTTTGCTTGTTGGTCTAAGGCGATCGGATTTATTTTGAGAATTTCGGGTCGACCATCAGGGAACATCGACCGTGTCATTTCCAGTTATATATGATCGGGGGTGTCACAAAGGTGGTATCAGAGCATGGTTATACGATGCTTGAATGGGACTTGTTTCAAATAACTTTTGAGTCAAAAATGTGTCGCAAGGATAAATAGGATATGCTGGTTTTTTCCTTCTTTTAGAAATAGATAGACCTGGGTAGAAACTTACCATGATCTTTCGTTGCAGATGCCACCGAGAAGAGCACTCTTTGGACGCCGTGGAGGTCCAAACCTCCCAATTTCGATTTCATCATCTTCAGACTCTTAGCCGCCATCTACTCAACACCAATTCTGACTCCTAGCTTTGATGCTACACCTTCAGGATATAGCTTTGAGACTGACCCGTCTGAAGGGTCATATAAACAGACACCTGTGCACATACCACTGTCTCCAGACCCGTACTTTATGGACATCGAGGTGGATGTGGTACACGATAGTACAGTGCACGGAGATCATCCCGCAGCTCCTGCATCTCCTGCCGCTCATATTCCACCAGCCCCTGCTGCACCTATTCCGGCAGCACAACCTGGACCAGCGCCAACTGATCCAGCTATAATAGCACTTCTAGAACTGATGGCTGAGATGGTGAATTTGCAACATCAAGCATTGAATGCAAGCGTGAAGCACAGCGTGCTCAGACAGCTCCAGTACCTACCACTTCTCATCCGGACTTTCTGAAGATAGTCATGATTATGAAGAACTTGGGGACGAAGCGTTACCAGGGAGGTACTGATCCCTTTGAAGCTGATGCATGGCTGCACAATCTGGAGCAGAACTTTGCTGCAACCCGTTGTCCGGTAGAATTCACGAAGGACGTGGCTGTTTACTATCTGGAGAAGGACGCCATCAGTTGGTGCTTATGCATAGAGGGGAACTTTAGAGAATTCAATCTGAGTTGGGCTGACTTCCGTACAGCGTTCGTTCGAAAGTACTTCCCACCGGAAGCCCGTGATCGATTGGAGATTAAATTCAAGGAGCTAGTTCAGGGAGGATTATCTGTTAGGAAGTATGAGGAATAGTTCACCCGTCTCAGGAAGTATGTCCACTATGGTCGGGAGGACGAGATGATGATTATACGTAAGTTCCTTCGAGGAATTAACCCATATATCAGGAGCAGATTTGAGGCAGTAGAGTTTCATAGGCTTGCTGATCTTGTTGAGCGTGCTGTGAACGTTGAGGAGGCCATTGCTGCTGAGAGAGCTTCTTCTAGCCATTCCGCACAACCTAGACGTCCATCTGTTTCGTTCCAACCTCAGCCGCATTCTGCTATGCAGCAAGGACAAGGAGGTAGAGTTTTTCGTGGGGGTCATTCTGGAGGTACTAGGCCTAGAACCCCGACTTGTTTCACTTGTGGCCAGCTGGGCCATGTTAGGCGAGATTGTCCGAACGTTGTACAGTTCCAATCGGCTGTACCATCTCACATTACTTGTTTCACGTGTGGAGAGCGAGGATATTACGCGACATCATGTCCATACACTCATGTTGCTCAGCCTGTTGTTATGAGTGCTCAACCCATTGTACCAGTTAACCCACCTTTACCCTTACCTCCTGCTAAGCGTCAAGCCACTGCTGGTAGGGCTTATGCTTTAGAGTTACCACGACCATCCGGACCACCTCAGGGTCCGATTTCAGGTTTGTTTTCCTAACCAATTGAGTGTTGCATAATTTTTAAATGATTGGTAAATTGGTGATATAAAATAAAATTGTATAAAAGTTGTTGAGTAAGTAATTGATGGGAAAGTCAATTATTGTCAACGACTTTGCTTGTGGGTGGAATATTTGCCCACTTCCTTTTCAATTCGGGAGCAACACATAGTTTTGTAGCTCCCGAAGTAGCATCCAGATTCGATGGAGAATTCACTAAGGTGAATTTATCCGTTTCCATTCTAACTCCCGGAGATCAAGATCAAGTTCTTGAAACTGAAGGCTGCAATCAAAGAGTTCCAATCATTATCTAAGGTATGGTTTTCCCGGCTCATTTGTTAGTTCTCCCATTAGAGAGGTACGAGGTAATCTTAGGGATGGATTGGCTGTCAAGTTACAGAGCTCACCTTGATTGTGGTCGAGGGAATATTATTTTCGAGAGAGATAACCAACCCCCTTTAGCTTACCATGGCATAGTACCAAGTGTTGGAGCATCATTAGTGTCAGCACTGGGAATTGAAAACCTTTTGGAGAAGAGTGAAGAAGTATACTTAGTGACCTTGGTTGCTGGACCAGTAGAAGACGAGAAAGAGAAGAACATGGAAGAAATACCAGTAGTCAGAGAATATGAGGACGTGTTTAAGGCATTAGAGGGATTGCCGCCGTCTAAGAGTAACCCCGTTACTATAACCTTAGAACCCGGATCCGCAGGAATAGCAAAGGTACCATACCGAATTGTCGCAAGAGTTGAAGAAGTAGCCTATAGACTAGAACTTCCACCCGATATGCTTATGCATCCAGCAATTCATGTATCGATGCTCCGTAAGCATAAACCAGATCCGAATATGGTCGTGCTGCAGCGACCAGAGAACTTGCAACCTAACCACACCTATCCTGAAGGTCCTTTGCGAATAGGCAAACATCGTTTCAATAAATAGAAGAATAGGGAAATTATGCAAGTTCAAGTATTTTAGGAAAAGCGACAGAGAGTTGTCATAACATGGGAGGATGAAGATAAGTTCCAAGTTGATTACCCATAACTCTTCTCAGATACCCCAGTCGTCCAGTAAAGGGTGTACACTTCTATTTTGAGAATTTGGGGACGAATTCTTTTAAGGGGGGAAGAGTGTAATAACCACAGAATCGGCAGGCACGGTAAGAAACCGGCCTACCGAGAGTGATGTTTCATCGTTCTCAGGTCATTCTGTTTCCAGGGTACGACAATGATCCTTCAGCAGGTTCACCTATGGAAACCTTGTTACGACTTCTCCTTCCTCTAAATGATAAGGTTTAGTGGACTTCTCGCGACGTCGAAGACGGCAAACCACCCACGTCGCCGCAATCCAAACACTTCACCGGATCATTCAATCGGTAGGAACGATGGGCGGTGTGTACAAAGGGCAGGGACGTAGTCAACGCGAGCTGATGACTCGCGCTTACTAGGAATTCCTCGTTGAAGACCAACAATTGCAATGATCTATCCCCATCACGATGAAATTTCAAAGATTACCCGGGCCTGTCGGCCAAGGTGTGAACTTGTTGAATACATCAGTGTAGCGCGCGTGCAGCCCAAAACATCTAAGGGCATCACAGACCTGTTATTGCCTCAAACTTCTTTGGCCCAAACGGCCATAGTCCCTCTAAGGAGCCGGCCGTGAAGGGATTCCTCCACGTATCCAGTTAGCAGGCTGAGGTCTCGTTCGTTAACGGAATTAACCAGACAAATCGCTCCACCAACTAAGAACGGCCATGCACCACCACCCATTGAATCAAGAAAGAGCTCTCAGTATGTCAATCCTTACTATGTCTGGACCTGGTAAGCTTCCCCGTGTTGAGTCAAATTATGCCGCAGGCTCCACTTCTGGTGGTGCCCTTCCGTCAATTCCTTCAAGTTTTAGCCTTGCGACCATACTCCCCCTGGAACCCAAAAACTTTGATTTCTCATATGGTGCCAGCGGAGTCCAAAAAGCAACATCCGCTGATCCCTGGTCGGCATCATTTATGGTTGAGACTAGGACGGTATCTGATTGCTCCAAACTTTCGTCCTTGATTAATGAAAACATCCTTGGCAAATACTTTCACAGTTGTTCGTCTTTCATAAATCCAAGAATTTCACCTCTGACTATGAAATACGAATGCCCCCGACTGTAACACCCCCGAACCGTCCTAGACATATGGTCGATCAACCGGCCAACAATCAAACAAGAACATGACCGATTGACCGTCCAATACCCAGGGTTGGAAATGAAAGGCCAACCGGCCAGACAACAATCAAACAAGAACATGACTGACCGTCCAACCCAACACCATGGTCCGGAAGCGCTACGTGACGGGCTAGGGACAATCCGTTCAGAGTCACAAACTTTACTCCATGACCTAGACCAGTTAATCCACTAACTCGTCCCGCTGCGTCAAGGCATAAGGCTTTGCAACCCGTACCTAGAGTAAGCGTTTTCCATTAGATCAAGGCCTAAGGCTTTTCAACCCGTACCTCGACCTAACGTTGTGTTAGACCGGACTAGTCAAATATCAGAGTACTCATGAAGCGCATATAAAACAATTACTTAGTTGAATTTCTTCTTAAACCAGACTAGTGAACCTTATGTTCTAACTGTTATGTTTTGAATTCAGATGGCCAAGGAGAGTATTCGGATCAGCCGGATCCTTGTGATGGTTCTGAACCAAGAGTGATCCTTAAGTGAAGTGTGATTAGCTTGAGCTCGAGTCTAGTCTTCCTTAGCCATTCTCATGGATTTAAAGGTGAGTCTAGATAGATGATGAATGAATTATGAATGAGTATGCATGATTGCATATTGAATATGGTTGATTAATTAAGAATTAATCATGAATTAATTGAGGGATAATCATTGATTAATTGAGGATTAATCATAGATTAATTAAGGAGTAATTATGGTTGATTGATTAAGTATTATCCCTTGATCTATATTTATATAAGAAGTATTTATCTAGTTTAAATACTTAAGAATTAATAAGAATAAATCTTTGAGGTTATCCCGAGCCTTAGTACTTGTTCTCAAGTACTAATCTATAAGTATTCTATTAATAAGTGTGAATCATGTGAAGTCTTATTGTATACTCACTCTCCCGAAAGTCCCGCATTGCCGTGAATTGGTCCTGCGATATGGATCAAGGTAATGAAGACACGATGATGGGGTCGCACCCTGGAGGCCGTGTAACTGCATGCAGCGTTGGATGTTCTATCTTGGAATATCTGATGGAGATGATGGTTATATTTATTTCCCGTTAGGCTCGGTTAACCTTGGTGGTTTTCCGGGTTTAGCATATATATATATTAAGAGTATGAGTGATTGGCGGGAATCGTGGAGGTGATGTTTAAGATAGATTCACATAGATGGATTGAGAGACCTTATAATTATATTAATTATGGAATATAATTCCACTGCATTCAAATGGTGTCGCTTGCTCGGAATACTATTGATATGTGTTTGGGTGTGGGATTAGACTTACTGAGTAAACTAGTTACTCATGACTCATTTGATATGCAGGTAACCAGTAGGTGGGAGACCTTTACTCTAGGACGGGAAGGAACGGCATTAGCCAGCGGCAGTTTTATTATCCTTGCAGTCGTTTTGATATACTTTATGTATAAGGTTTGTTGACCGAAAACCTCGAGGTTAATCTATAAGATTTTGTAAGATTCTTTTAAATGAATAAGTATATAGTGTATAAAGAATGTTTTTAAAGTACGGGTTTCAAATGATATTAGTCCTTGTCCGGACGAACCAACTATTGGGTATTACTCTTAAGGTTGTAAAGCCTCGGGTTGTACCTAATAGGATATGTGTACTTAGGCGGTTGGCCTAAGGTACCTGGATTTATTTCGGGAACTTCGGGTTAGTCGTTTATGTACACATTGTGGCTTCTCGGTTTGGTTTCAGTTACGAGTGATCGGCTGTGCATGTTCTTGTTTGATTGTTGCACGGCTGGTCGAGTCAACTTATACTTAGACCAGATCGGGGGTGTCACAAAGGTGGTATCAGAGCATGGTTATACGATGCTTGAATGGGACTTGTTTCAAACATTTTTCGAGTCAAAATGAGTCGCAAGGATAATTATGATGTGGTGGCTGGTTCCTTCATCTTAGGATAGATAGTGATGGGTAGTTACCTTACTGTTATCTTTCATACGAGATGCATCAAGACAAGCTCGACGGAGTGTAGTGTACTTACCAATTTTGATCCTGTCAAGATCGAGATTCCTACAGTCATGATTGAGCTTTCTACCGTCATGTTTTGGTTCAGTCCGGTCATGCTTCAATCCATTATCATCATGCTCAGATGAGCTAACGACGTGCTCGGGTTTGCTACCATCATGCTCGGAGTTGGTATCATCATGCTTTCCTGCGGTTCCTACAATTTTTTGTGTGGATATCAATATTCAAAGATATATGAGACAGAGTTGACACATCAATTACATCTTCGGCCCGTGTTTTATTGAAGTCAAAGTTGACGTTGTTGGTGATGATCCGGTTCAGAATATCTGACTTCATATGACTTATTCTTTCGGCTGCTCATTTCAATCCAGCTTATGCCCAAACGTACCAGAACCAGAGATGTACAAGCCTGATTGATTCAGCACTTGTTTCAAGCTTAATGTTGGTGGCGGAGATAGTTCAGCAGTAGTACAAGACGATGGACGCACGAGCACCATTTCGTTGCAACAAGACATCTTGAAGTTTGTGAACAAGATAAAGAAGTTGGGACAACACCGACAAGTACTAAACCATTCGATGTAGATTTTGTATAGAGGAAGATTTTGAATGCAACACTACGAGCAGAACAACTAACGTGGCCCATTGTTCAGAAGATTGCAAGAAGGATATGGAACCATACATCATCAAGAATGATACAGTAAGTTGGTGATTAAGCGTCAAGCATCATTTGGGAAATGTTAGTCCAAGTTAGGCGGATTTCTTTCAAGAGTTCAAGATGGAGTGTTTTCTACCCAAAACATGGGACCGATATGGAGTTCGCACAGTGAGATGTTTCCGCCAAGATTTCGAAGTCAAGTTAATCTGATTCATCCATTATGGTTTGGAGAATGAGCTAAAGATCATGAAGATGTACTATTGTGACTTAGCCATTAATCTCAGAGTAACCCAAACTATAAAGCTTAAGAGCTATGAGGAGTTGGTGGAGGATCACATGAACTCTATAGAAGCCGTTTTTACTGAAGAAGTTTACCAAGTCATGCAGATTATTTAACTATCAACCTATTCAGATAGAAGGTCAGTTTCAAGTAATGAATCAAGAAAGTCGATGGATATAATTTTTGTTGGACGTTTCATCAGATAAAGACCGAGGACCCTGAGTTGTTTTGGTTTTGGCTAGCAAGGCGAGTAAGGTGATGATTGTTCAAGTATATAAAATCCTCGATCGCTTACGTCATTCGCGCTTCGGTGGTGCTAGTAATGAGTACAGAGGTTATCCTACCATGGTCCATGAAGTTACCTGATCTTTTTACCTATACCTAGGGTACCGCTTGTTAAACTTGTTCGCTTTCCTTACCATTAGTCACTAACTAAGTGTTTGGCTATTTGGGTAGAGCCTACACTTTATAGTTCCCTGGACCGTCAAAACCTCTGAAAAGGTCCAATCACAGGTTTGCTTCTTATCCCATTGCGTGTTGTGTGCATTTTAAAAATTTATGAATGATTAAATAAATAAGTGAAGGAGTGATCAAGGTGTCGTATGAGACCTTGCCTATGGACGGAATTTTCCGCCCATATTGTGTTTGATGCGGGAACAACACATAGATGTAGTTCTCGAATAGTGTCATTGTTTTTGGAAGGATTCACTTTAGCGAATTCAGGCACACTGTTCTTATTCGTGGAAGTACTGGCTGCCATTTAGAGTTATGGTATGCCTTCGTATCCCATCCCCATTCTTTTTTACTTCCATTAGAGCGGTTTGTTTCTATCTAGAGTGAGATTGGCTATCTAGTTATCGAGCTCAATTAGGATGTTGTTGAGGAAGGAAGTCTTTGAGAGAAGACCAGTTACCGTTGGCCTGCAGTGGTATCCTACTAAGTGTTGGAGCCTCGCTCATATCAGTCTAGAGAGTTGGCAACCTTTTCGGAAACGGTGAAGTGGCGTATTCCATTATCATCATAATTGGGCGGAGAGAAAATAACAAGAAGCAGAGTATCAAGGACAGTTAGATAACTAGGGAACATGAAGCTATGTTTAAGAAACTGGAAATTTTGTTGACATCGAGAAGTAACCTGTCAAGTATTCTGGTTGAACCTGGATTCACTGCTATAGCCTAGGGATTTCACCAAGTGGTTCTTATCGAGTTCTAGTAGAAGTTATAAGATTATGAAGAGGGTTTCAGATAGATAAGAAGTGTAAAGAATACAGTAAGTGAAATCATTCTTGGATTGGGTGAGTGCGCGTATTTGAGAGTAGCACCCCTGGTCCGAATCATGTTGGTGTGATTAATCGTGCATGATCTTGTTTGATTGTTGCACGGTTAATCAAGTTAACATTGACCAGACTGGAGATGTTACTTTCACGTATGGCACATCACCTAACGTTCCAAATTTCATGTTGCTGATATGGGAGAAAGCCAGATAGAAAATGTTGAGATGTGATAGTCTACAGAGACAAGATTGTTAGAAAAAGTATGCAGACCGCAGATCAGAAGAGTTGTGCAGAGTAAAGAATTTGGTTATCGTGAAAGTGTCTGCTCAGAAAAGAAATAATTGCTTTAGAAAAGTTGGGGAAATCCGCAAATCTGTTATTTGGTCTGTACCGAGTTGTTCAGAGTTGACATGGTTATCTGTTGACCGGAACTTCTTTTAGTTATGCTATTGGTGAGCCGATTTTGCGTAATCTTATATCAGACCCAGTATGATAGAACTGCTGAGACCAGAAAACTTGTAACCCTATTTAGCATATCCTAAAGGTCCTTTGAGGATAGGTGAGCACCATATCAGAAGATTGGAGAAAAGGAAAAATTTGTAAAAGTTCAAGTATTTGGGGAACCGTCAGTTGTTTTGACACGGGCAGATGAGGATAAATTCAGAGTTGGTTATCTTAAACTTCTTGCAGGGACTCCAGTGTTCAGTAAAAGTCTGTACAGCTATGTTTTGAGAATTCGGGGACGAATTCTTTTAAGGGGGGAAGAATGTAATAACCCTCACGAGCCAGTTATTTTTTGGTCGAGAAAAACTCCCCTCGGCCAGTTTGGAGTTGGTCGATCAGATTTAAAAATAAAGTCGACCCGGTGAATTAATACCTCGACGGGACTGTCTTGTGGTCGAAAGGCCTCTCATTGATAGTTCTGGTGGAGTGTTAATAATGTTGGTCGAATTTTATTTAAGCTAGGCAAGCTTAGTTGAAAGCAAGATGAGATTCGAAGGATGAGAAATTTTAGTCGAAAACTGTCTGAAATTGTCGTTAAGTTTCTTAACTAAATTCTGACCAGTCTAATACCTTCACCAGCTATTCTGCTTGCTTTCACAGTAAATCAGTCACATGAGCTGCACCTACCTGCTTGCTTGCTTCACAAAAGTCACATGAAAGTCACAAGCTGGTTGCTTGTTTAATAAAAACAAAATAATCTTTCTTCAAAGGAGGAAAGGGACAGCAACTTGCTTTGGTTTAAGTAAACCCTCATCTGAAGCAACCCCTCATGCTATAAAATACCTTCTTCTCTCTTCTGGACGTCCTGTTTCACAAGAAAAACCAGAGAAAATTTCAGAGAGAAAGAGAGAAAGAAAAGAGAAAAATCTGTGAGAAAAAGTCATGCAAAAATTCAGAAAAAAAAATCAGAGAAAAGAAGTGAGCATGGACGACCCTTTCTCACCCTTCTGTGAATTTAATCAGTGTGTTTTGGAGTGTTTAAGAGCTGAAGATTTGGCGACCTGAAGTAGAGAATCACCCATGTTCTTCAGCCTTTGATTTTGATCGATAAGATGGTTGTGGATCAGTTTCTGTGAGAATTTTTGTTGGTTTGCCTACACTGGAGATAAATTCTGAATAAATCCAACCATGGATTCTTGTGTGTTGATCAGGTTAATTCGTGGTTAGCTTGAAGAGAGACAACCAGTCATGAGTAAAACCGGTAAGCTTCAGCTTCTTGATTCAACCATGTTTTGATGAGAACCAATTGCTGTATGTTGGTTAACCTGTCAGGATCAGTTGTCTAAGGTCTTGTTCTCTTCAGTCTTGGTTGGTTTAAGATTTAATCAGTCTCATAGAACCAGTAGACGAACTGATAAGAATTATGGGAATTAAACCGAACTGATTTGATCTTGTTTAGAACTGAATTGAGCTGAGTATGTTCTGATCTGATCTGAGCCGAGCTGTCTATGGTCTGAAATTTTCTTGAACTGATGTCGTCTGAGTATAACCGAGTTAAGCTGTTGGGAACTGATTAGAACCGGTGTTAGTTGAGCATGAACTAAGCTGATATGAACCGAGTTAAATTGTTAAAGCTTGAACCGAGCTGAACATGGTATCAATCTGTCTTGAACCGAAGTGATATGAGAGAACTGAACTGAAATAATATGAACTGAGTTGAGTTTCTTCTTGAACCAGGCTGGTGAACCTTATGTTCCAACTGTTATGTTTTGAATTCAGATGGCCAAGGAGAGTATTCGGATCAGCCGGATCCTTGTGATGGTTCTGAACCAAGAGTGATCCAGAAGTGAAGTGTGATTAGCTTGAGCTCGAGTCTAGTCTTCCTTAGCCAATCTCATGGATTTAAAGGTGAGTCTAGATAGATGATGAATGAATTATGAATGAGTATGCATGATTGCATATTGAATATGGTTGATTAATTAAGAATTAATCATGAATTAATTAAGGGATAATCATTGATTAATTGAGGATTAATCATAGATTAATTAAGGAGTAATTATGGTTGATTGATTAAGTATTATCCCTTGATCTATATTTATATAAGAAGTATTTATCTAGTTTAAATACTTAAGAATTAATAAGAATAATTCTTTGAGGTTATCCCGAGCCTTAGTACTTGTTCTCAAGTACTAATCTATAAGTATTCTATTAATAAGTGTGAATCATGTGAAATCTTATTGTATACTCACTCTCCCGAAAGTCCGGCATTGCTGTGAATTGGTCCTGCGATATGGATCAAGGTCATGAAGACACGATGATGGGGTCGCACCCTGGAGGCCGTGTAACTGCATGCAGCGTTGGATGTTCTATCTTGGAATATCTGATGGAGATGATGGTTATATTTATTTCCTGTTAGGCTCGGTTAACCTTGGTGGTTTTCCGGGTTTAGCATATATATATATTAAGAGTATGAGTGATTGGCGGGTATCGTGGAGGTGATGTTTAAGATAGATTCACATGGATGGATTGAGAGACCTTATAATTATATTAATTATGGAATATAATTCCACTGCATTCAAATGGTGTCGCTTGCTCGGGAAACTATTGATATGTGTTTGGGTGTGAGATTAGACTCACTGAGTAAATTAGTTACTCATGACTCATTTGATATGCAGGTAACCAGTAGGTGGGAGACCTTTACTCTAGGACGGGAAGGAACGGCATTAGCCAGCGGTAGTTTTATTATCCTTGCAGTCGTTTTGATATACTTTATGTATAAGGTTTGTTGACCGAAAATCTCGAGGTTAATCTATAAGATTTTGTAAGATTCTTTTAAATGAATAAGTATATAGTGTATAAAGAATGTTTTTGAAGTACGGGTTCCAAATGATATTAGTCCTTGTTCGGACGAACCAACTATTGGGTATTACTCTTAGGGTTGTAAAGCCTCGGGTTGTACCTAATAGGGTATGTTTACTTAGGCGGTTGGCCTAAGGTACCTGGATTTATTTTGGGAACTTCGGGTTAGTCGTTTATGTACACATTGTGGCTTCTCGGATTGGTTTCAGTTACGAGTGATCGGCTGTGCATGTTCTTGTTTGATTGTTGCACGGCTGGTCGAGTCAACTTATACTTAGACCAGATCGGGGGTGTCACAAAGGTGGTATCAGAGCATGGTTATACGATGCTTGAATGGGACTTGTTTTAAACGTTTTTCGTGTCAAAATGAGTCGCAAGGATAATTAGGATGTGCTGGCTGGTTCCTTCATCTTAGGATAGATAGTCATGGGTAGTTACCTTACTGTTATCTTTCATACGAGATGCATCAAGACAAGCTCGACGGAGTGGAGTGTACTTACCAATTTTGATACTGTCAAGATCGAGATTCCTACAGTCATGATTGAGCTTTCTACCGTCATGATTCGGTTTGTTATCGACATGTTTTGGTTCAATCCGGTCATGCTTCAATCCATTATCATCATGCTCGGGTGAGCTAACGACGTGCTCGGGTTTGCTACCATCATGCTCGGAGTTGGTATCATCATGCTTTCCTGCGGTTCCTACAATTTCTAGTATGGATATCGATATTCAAAGATATATGAGACGGAGTTGACACATCAATTACATCTTCGGCCCGTGTTTTATTGAAGTCAAAGTTGACGTTGTTGGTGATGATCCGGTTCAGAATATCCGACTTCATATGACTTATTCTTTTGGCTGCTCATTTCAATCCAGCTTATGCCCAAACGTACCAGAACCAGAGACGTATAAGCCTGATTGATTCAGCACTTGTTTCAAGCTTAACGTTGGTGGCGGAGATAGATCAGCAGTAGTACATGACGATGGATGCACCAGCACAATTCCATTGCAACAAGACATCTTGAAGTTTGTGAACAAGATAAAGAAGTTGGGACAACACCGACAAGTACTAAACCATTCGATGTAGATTTTGTATAGAGGAAGATTTCGAATGCAACCCTAGGAGCAGAACAACTAATGTGGCCCATTGTTCAGAAGATTGCAAGAAGGATATGGAACCATACATCATCAAGAATGATACAGTAAGTTGGTGATTAAGCGTCAAGCATCATTTGGGAAATGTTAGTCCAACTTAGGCGGATTTCTTTCAAGAGTTCAAGATGGAGTGTTTTCTACCCAAATCATGGGACCGATATGGAGTTCGCACAGTGAGATGTTTCCGCCAAGATTACGAAGTCAAAGTAATTTGATTCATCCATTATGGTTTGGAGGATGAGCTAAAGATCATGAAGATGTACTATTGTGACTTAACCATTAATCTCAGAGTAACCCAAACTATAAAGCTTAAGAGCTATGAGGAGTTGGTGGAGGATCACATGAATTCTATAGAAGCCGTTTTTACTGAAGAAGTTTACCAAGTCATGCAGATTATTTAACTATCAACCTATTCAGATAGAAGGTCAGTTTCAAGTAATGAATCAAGAAAGTCGATGGATATAATTTTTGTTGGACGTTTCATCAGATAAAGACCGAGGACCCTGAGTTGTTTTGGTTTTGGCTAGCAAGGCGAGGAAGGTGATGATTGTTCAAGTATATAAAATCCTCGATCGCTTACGTCATTCGCGCTTCGGTGGTGCTAGTAATGAGTACAGAGGTTATCCTACCATGGTCCATGAAGTTACCTGATCTTTTTACCTATACCTAGGGTACCGCTTGTTAAACTTGTTCGCTTTCCTTACCATTAGTCACTAACTAAGTGTTTGGCTATTTGGGTAGAGCCTACACTTTATAGTTCCCTGGACCGTCAAAACCTCTGAAAAGGTCCAATCACAGGTTTGCTTCTTATCCCATTGCGTGTTGTGTGCATTTTAAAAATTTATGAATGATTAAATAAATAAGTGAAGGAGTGATCAAGGTGTCGTATGAGACCTTGCCTATGGACGGAATTTTCCGCCCATATTGTGTTTGATGCGGGAACAACACATAGATGTAGTTCTCGAATAGTGTCATTGTTTTTGGAAGGATTCACTTTAGCGAATTCAGGCACACTGTTCTTATTCGTGGAAGTATTGGCTGCCATTTAGAGTTATGGTATGCCTTCGTATCCCATCCCCATTCTTTTTTACTTCCATTAGAGCGGTTTGTTTCTATCTAGAGTGAGATTGTCTATCTAGTTATCGAGCTCAATTAGGATGTTGTTGAGGAAGGAAGTCTTTGAGAGAAGACCAGTTACCGTTGGCCTGCAGTGGTATCCTACTAAGTGTTGGAGCCTCGCTCATATCAGTCTAGAGAGTTGGCAACCTGTTGAGAAAAAATGAAGTGGCGTATTCCATTATCATCATAATTGGGCGGAGAGATAATAACAAGAAGCACAGTATCGAGGACAGTTAGATAACTAGGGAACATGAAGCTATGTTTAAGAAAGTGGAAAGTTTGTTGACATCCAGAAGTAACCCGTCAAGTATTCTGGTTGAACCTTGATTCGCTGCAATAGCCTAGGCATCAATCCAAGTGGTTCTAGCTGAATTCAAGTAGCAGTCAGAAGATTTGTTTGGAGAAAGGTTTCGTTCGACTTAGTTATTTTCTGTGGAGTGTACCCATGTTAGTGGTAAAGAAGAAGAACCAGAGTTTGCGGTTATGTTCGAGTATAAAATCAAGGATGTGACCATCAGGGTCAAGTATCAAGTTCTAGAATTTAAGAATGGTTAAGATCGGTCGCAAGGCGCAGTTTTATTCCAAGGACGTTTGAAGGACGCTTCCCGTTGTAGTAAATATTGCTGCACGGAAATTGGAAGTTAGATCCCTTAGTCAGTACATGGAACAATGAGTTGTTGCATATTTACAAAACATCGCTACTACTACATAATGGTCGTACTCAATTTCATTTATCGAGATTCGAAGTTCTGTGGATTGGCCGGTTACCATCAGAAGTTTGTTCAAGAGTTAGAAACCATATCCACCAGTGAGTTGATCGACTCAGAATGGTGTTACCTTGGAATGGAGTAAAAGTATTGATGAAGTATTCAATCAGTTAGAGGAAGTATCTGTGGGAACCGAAATTCACACTGTCAATTTCCGTTTAAATAAGGAAACTAGGAAAACCCTAATTTCCCAGAGGACCCGGATATCTGTTAATTACCACACGTCAAGCAATCAGAACACGAGAACAACAACGATAAAAATAAGAAATCGAAAAGAGAGAAAAGTAGATCTTATTCCGAATCTGCGTATGAGCGTTTACAACAAGGTATAAGCCTGGGCTCGAGAGCTGTCGACGAGATTCCTAGTTCTAGTAACCCTAAGACGGCTAAACCTAATTGAGTCGCAGCTCGAAATAACAAAAACGGAAAAATGCCTAAATTGCTCTAAGTGCTAAGTTTGCTCTGAAAAAGTTCCCCTCTCTTGCTCCTCGCCTAGGACTCCTTATATACTAGCTCCAAGGTCGGTTTACGCTTTTACTCTTCTGCCCTTAAGCCGTCATAGCATAAAAATGGAGATATTCCATTTTTCCCAATCTTCACAATTATCTTCAAAACTTCCGTATTTATCCGGGAAACTTGACATTTATCCTTCCTTGTGGGCCAAGCCAGGCTGTGGTTTACGGGCTTTTGGTTAGGAAAATCATAGGATGGGCCTCGAGTCGTGTTTTAGGTCCCTTTGGGCCGTCTTCCGACTCGACACGTTTACTACGAGTTTTCCGCGGTTTCTAATCCGCGAAGTTTGATCGATGAATTAGAATGGCAGGAAACATGGACTGAGCTTGCTACGGTCTTCGGGAGATAGCATTCGAAGATTTTGACGAGAATGCAAGAACTGGTGTTGTATCGATGTTCGAAAAGGTTCAATCGCTACACAGCGACTGAACTTTGGCTCGAGCCCGTTCACTTCGTAGCGACCGAGCGGGACGAGCGCTCGGTCGCTACGTAGCGACCGAGCTTGGCTGAGCTCGGTTGCTACGTAGCGACCGAGCAGGACGAGCGCTCGGTCGCTACGTAGTGACCGAGCTTGTTTCAGGTTTGGTTGCTGCGTAGCGACCGGACGGCGTGTATGCGTGGTGACTGAGCTTGGTTCGTTCGGTTTGAATCCCAAAGGATACTTCTTCGTAAAAACTTCGTATTGGTTATTTTTACGAAAATTACATCTTTTCTTTTACTATCTTTTTCGGAAATACGATCTCCGAGGATTTTCGGGTGGTAATTCCGTCGTAACCGTTTTTGACCCCAACAGTTAGCCCCCCAGCCCGTTAGGATCATGCACCGTAGGATCCTAGCGTGCGATTAGGCATGTTTGGCAAGTTAGGCGTGATGGATGGAATTAATATCCGAAAGTCCGAGCTTGAATAGTAAATCCTCATGCCTATAAGAAGGGAGGTAACTTGTTTCACAATTTTTTCACTTTCTTGTCTAAGATCTCTCTTAAGAAAAACTTCTTTTCTCTCCACCCTTTTCCTCAATTTTCTCAAGAGAAGTGTAAAGATGTCGAGCAAGAAAAATGTTGCAAAAAAAAGGTCTTCGTCCGCGGGTGCTTATGAAGAGCTCATCGTTCCGAAGATGGAGTTCGTGCCTCACTCGGTACATCCTGCCGAGAACAAGGCATGGTGGGTTGCTCATTATGGCTCGTTGACCCATCCCAAGGAGAAATCGTTCCCGGTCTTGATCCATCGTGGAGTCGAGAAAGAGGATGCAAGCAGGAGTACCGACGAGTTTCTCGCGATGATGCGATCGTTCTACCATATCCCGGATGCTGTGGAGTTCTGGGTTCCCCGCCGCGGGGAATGTGCTAACAGCCCCCCGGAGGGTTACTTTACTTTCTATGAAGCGTTCGTAGTGCGTTGTCGCCTATGGTTCCACATACCCAAAATTCTCGTCCGAGTGTTGGATCGTTTCGAAGTTGCGATAAGTCAGTTGACTCCCCTTGCCATTCAGCATCTTATCGGGATCCTGATCCTAAGCTACGAGCATGGCCTTTCCCTTTCCGTCGATCATTATGAAGCGCTTTTGAGGCTTCAACTTGTCACAGATACGGATAAGCATAGGTTGGTCCCTCGGAAGTTTATGTCAGTGGTTAAGAAGTTCATTTCGAACTTCAACTTGTGGAAGAAGTTCTTTTTCTTCGTTCGTATAGACGCTGCATCCGTCGAAGAGAGTTGCATTCCACTGTTCCGGAGGTTGCCGAATGATCGTCCTTTCATCAACCCTTTTGCTCCGTTCCCTGAGGATATCATTGTGGTGAGGGATCTTCTCAGGAATGGTCCCTTCTTCTGGACTTCGTTTACGCCGAAGAGGGTTCGGAAGGCACTAAGATTCGTGCAACCCGGTCCTGCTTTGGCGACGGACACGGGAAGCGACTCCGAACCTGACGACCATAATCCTGTCGAAGCTCCAACAGCTGTGCCGAAGTCGAGCTCTTGGAAGGGAAAAGATGTCGATCTTGGCGACATAGAGTTTTCGATGGATGACTCTGTGCTTCCAGGATGGGATCCGAACCTTGCTTACGGTGATGGGAGCGGTTCGAGCGAGGCCCCTATTCTGGATTTCGATGATTTCTTTGCTGGACTGCCTCCGGGTTTTGATGCTCCTCCTCCTACGAAAGAATCGGCGAGGCCGAGAGTTGTTGCGGAAGGATCTCGCATCATCAATGAGGTTAGTTTTTTTTGAATTTTTTGGCGATTGTCCGATGTATGTTTATAACACGTCAATCGATTTTGCAGGGCCTGAGCTTGCTGGGCTCGGCCATTGAGGCGGGTCATAGAGAAGCCAGGGTTTACCGCTTTAAAGCGGAGAAAGCGGAGCGGGATCTTGCTAGCGTGCAAGGCGAGATGTTGGAGCGAGAGGCGCAACTTGCTTGCGATCATGCGCGGGCTATCCGCAAAGCGGAACAGAAGGGCTAAAGGGAAATCGTCGAGGTGATGAAGACTCGTGCCTCTCAATTCCAGGTTGAGTATGGGAACCTCAAGAATGTCTTTTCCTCGGTGGGTGACCTTCATGAGTGCCGCGGTTCGGTTGGAAGTCTTTGGAGGATGCAAGCCGATGACTACGTGTTCGAGGACGAAATGAGCTTGATGAAGAGTGGGATGAATGATCATGCCCACGCTGAGGCGCTTATACCTCCGATCGACGAGCGGATTCAAGGGTTCTGGGATTCCATCCCGGTTTCCCTTGATACCGAGGAGGTTTCGACCGGGTTTCCCGATGGTGGCGAGGAAGTGGATCGTCCTGCGGATGCGTTCGGTGCTTCGTTGTCCGGGGACTTTGACTTTGGATTATGAGCGGTGGAGTAGTTTATCGAAAGAAATATGTTCGTCTTTCTGTTTTATCTGTTTTCGGCTGAGTGTGGCCTTTTGAATTTGGATTTTGCCTAGGCCTAGATTGCCGTATTTGTATTTACTGGGACTGGCCGTTGGTGGCTTTGAATCCCTTGCCGCCTTACGCGGTTTATTTATATGATGAATGTATCGTTTCGAGTTTTCCTGAGTAAGGTCGAAGTAAATACGAGTTGTCATCTCGTATCTAGTTCTGTTTAGACGTTCAATCTGTTGGTTCGTTCGTGATTTTCGCAAAAATTTACTTATTTTTACGATTTTCGAGAACATTGAGATACGAACGGAGAGACATGGTTTAGGATCTCGTATCTTTTAGATATCATGCCTTGAGATGTTTGAGACCAGAGCGTTGGGTTTAGGGCAAGACCTAGGTTTACTTTCGGTTAAGGTTTGTGCGATGACTAGCCGGCTATCGTTTTTCCTGTTGCGATTTCTTCCTGACTCGTATCGATTCAAAGTCCGCGATAGGTTCTCGGCTTATATGACTTGTATGGTACGAATCGAGCATCTTCTCAGAGTTAACTGGAAGTGCTAAACCAAAATTTCGGATTTTTGTTGTAGCGCGCTTTTGTCCTTGTGCTGGACTTTTAAAAGATCAAAAGAGTGATCGAATTGCGTTTGTTTAAGACGGGTAGCTTGTTCGTCGGGGCCAATCGACGAACGGGGTGTAAGTTTTTGGTGGTCGCGTTCGGACAATTTGTTGATATTATCCTCAAATTTTAACTTTTGCGACGTCTCGCAGTTATTTCGAAGATTGTACATGTATTTTTGTGTGTTTGAAAGATGATAAATTTTACGATTTTTGGGCCGGATGAGGCCGCAGGCAAGCGTAAACCGGATGTCTTAACGTTTACAGGCGTGTCCTGAAAGTTTCTGAAGCGTAAGCGTTTTCGATAAAAAGGACAACGTATATTGTAAAAGTTTTTGAAGTTTCTAAAAACTCGATTACAATAATGAAGATTTTTCTAAGTGGGAGTATACGAGTATATGCACCCACTCCCCCCCCCCTTTTTAGAGAGGGGGATAGCTGAACTCGTGTTTTTGACGAGCTGCCTACGTACCCCTTTCGAGGATCAAGCCATCTCGTAGTTCTGTTTCAGGCCGTGAGTGTTCTTACTCGGTGGTAGATGTTGCGATGTCCGCCTTGACTGTGTCGATCGTGGCTGGGTCGACGCTATTTTCCGGATGTTCCGGTTGAGTTGTCGCGTGGGCTTCGGATTTATGTCGAGCTTCGATGTCCGATGCGTTTGCGTCGGTAGATGACTTTAATCCGTCTTTTCCCGGGGTGCTTTTGGCTGAAGATCGATCTATCTTCGCGCGTTTGCCGTTTGCAGTTGCAGAAGCCGTGATTTGCCTTAACTTGTGCTCCGCGAGGAAGCATAGTCGCGACTGTTTTTGGCATCCTCAGATGGCCGCGACTCCGCTCGGCGTTGGGAACTTGAGACCCAGGTGGTAGGTTGACGGGACTGCCTGCATGGCGTTGAGCCATGGGGTTCCCATTATCACGTTGTAGATAGCGGGATGATCGACTACCGCGAACTCGACGATTTTCGTGATCTCCTTGGCCATGACTGGCAATTGGATTGATCTGAGAGGCATCGATACTTCGCCTTAAAAACCCGTGAGCGGCTTTGGCGTCGGAATTACTTCTCCGAGTTCGATGCTCATCCGCTTGAGAGTGTCGCGGAAGATTACGTTGACCGTGCTTCCCGTGTTGACGAGTACCCTTCCGACTTCTAAATCTCGTATGACGAGATCTATGACGAGCGGGTCGCAGTGATGTTGGTCGATACCGCCGGCTTCTTCCTCTGTGAAGGTGATCGAGCAACTTTGGCTGTCTCGAGGAGGAGACCATGTAGGCCAATTTGCACTCGACTCTGCCTTCCGTTGGTAAGCTTTAATGGCCGACACGGTATCGCTGCAGTATTGTGATCCTTCGATGATCATATTGACTCTGCGACGATTGTTATCGTTCCCTTTGTCATCCGGCCTCCTACCGCGTTTATCCCCAGGTTGGTTTCGTTGAGGGGATTTTTCAGCGGGCGCATTTCTATCCGTCTTTGGAGGTCGATCAGAATCGAGGATGAGATCCTTGACGCTAGTTACTTCCGAAAGCTCTCCAGCGAGTAGCTTCGCGGCCAGTCTTGCTCCCAAGACTTTGCAGTTGGTCGTGGAGTGTCCTCGGGACTGGTGGAACTCGCAGAAGGTGTTTTCGTCATACCCTTGATTGCGAGGCCATGTGTTGCCCGTGGTCCGGCCTTGATCTGAATTGATCGCATAGTTATGCGCCCCTTGGAGATCTTCCCCCTCGTGATGGACGTACTTGTCGTTACGAGAGTTCTTCTTTTTCCCTTTCGGATCCGCATCTTTCGAGGATGGTCTTGCCGCCTTATGTTTTTGCGATAAGATTTTAGTTTCTTCCTCGACTATGATGTAGTCCGTTGCTTTGTGGAGGGCGTCCTGGATAGTTCGCGGTTTGTCGAGAGTTATCCACTTTCTAAATTTTGACTTGTACCAGAGCGTCTTTCTCAGCGCGTCGATGGCCACTTTGTCGCTTATCCCGCTGACCCTGGACATTATCAGCTTGAACCGACTGATAAACTCGCGGAGGGGTTCGTCTTCCCTCTGGGAGAGACTCCAGAGATCAACATCGGAAGTTTCTCTGTCTATGAATAAAGAGTATTGTTTGAGGAATTCCGATGCGAGCTTTCGAAAACTCCCGATGGTGTTGCAACGAAGGCGTGCGAACCATTCGAGCGCTGCTCCTTCAAGATTTTCAACAAACAGGCGGCAATACCCGGCATCCTTTTCGCCGTCCTTCAGTCTTGCTCTTCCCATCGCGATGTGGAAAGACTGAAGGTGTGCTTTTGGATCAGCCGTACCATCGTACTTCGGTACTTTGATTTTTCCCGGATCGGACACCCTCATATCCGAAATTCGACTGGTAAAGGGGGTCTTTCGAGCTCCTTTCAACAGTCGATCGATCTCGGGGGCAGCACTAGTAGCATGATTGATTTGAGACTTTACGGCTCTCACTTATGCCGCAGTCTTAGTGATGTAGTCGCGAAGATCGCGGATATCCGATGTCTCGTCAGTAGATTTCCGAGCCTGTCGGCGTTTACTGCGAGTGAGCTCGGTTTGCCTTTCGGCCAGCTCCTCTTGTTCGTTCCAATAGGCGACTTCTTCTTCTTCCGTCATTGGTTTTTCGAACGGGGAGCCTTCCCGAGCGGATCGGCTTCTGGTCCTTCTTGGGTGTCTGTCGACATCCTCGTCGGTGTCGTTGGAGAAATCGCTAGGATCCAGGTCAATGTGTTCGGCTTTGTTATCCTCTGAGTCCTTTGCAGGGGGCGGAAGATTTTCAGGGTTCCCCTTTTCGATGGGAGATTTCTCGCCAGGGTTTTGACCGGAAGGTCGTTCCCGTGCGACTCCTGCTCTATCGAGTGGGGTGGCGAAGTCGAGCCTCTTCCCGCGGATTTTGGTGGTTCCGCGGGGACGGATAGCTTGGGTTCTTGCCGTTAAGTTTTCAACCTGTTTGGTCAAGGTATTCACGAGCTTATCTTGTTCGTCCGACCTTTTCTCATAGGTGGCGAACATCTTTTTAAACTCCTCGAGCGTTGCGGCGTTGGCTTTCGCGTTGGCCGCGGATACGTCCGCTACGAGAGTGTGGAGATCGGTGCCGCTGCCTCCGTTAAGAGGAGTTTGCACATTATCCGCGTCGTTAGTTGACATGTCTGACTGAGAGTCGTGTGGCTTTTGCGGGTTACATTGATCCGTACCCCCCCTCCTTCTAGCGCCAAACTGTGGGAACCGAAATTCACACTGTCGATTTCCGTTTAAATAAGGAAACTAGAAAAACCCTAATTTCCCAGAGGACCCAGATATCTGTTAATTACCACACGTCAAGCAATCAAAACACGAGAACAACAACGATAAAAATAAGAAATCGAAAAGAGAGCAAAGTAGATCTTATTCCGAATCTGCGTATGAGCGTTTACAACAAGGTATAAGCCTGGGCTCGAGAGCTGTCGGCGAGATTCCTAGTTCTAGTAACCCTAAGACGGCTAAACCTAATTGAGTCGCAGCTCGAAATAACAAAAACGGAAAAATGCCTAAATTGCTCTAAGTGCTAAGTTTGCTCTGAAAAAGTTCCCCTCTCTTGCTCCTCGCCTAGGACTCCTTATATACTAGCTCCAAGGTCGGTTTACGCTTTTACTCTTCTGCCCTTAAGCCGTCATAGCATAAAAATGGAGATATTCCATTTTTCCCGATCTTCACAATTATCTTCAAAACTTTCGTATTTATCTGCGGAAACTTGACATTTATCCTTCCTTGTGGGCCAAGCGTAAACCATGCTGTGGTTTACGGGCTTTTGGTTAGGAAAATCATAGGATGGGCCTCGAGTCGTGTTTTAGGTCCCTTTGGGCCGTCTCCCGACTCGACACGTTTACTACGAGTTTTTCGCGGTTTCTAATCCGCGAAGTTTTATCGATGAATTAGAATGGCGGGAAACATGGACTGAGCTTGCTACGGTCTTTGGGAGATAGCATTCGAAGGTTTTGACGAGAATGCAAGAACTGGTGTCGTATCGATGTTCGGAAAGGTTCAATCGCTACACAGCGACCGAACTTTGGCTCGAGCCCGGTTGCCTCATAGCGACCGAGCGGGACGAACGCTCGGTCGCTACATAGCGACCGAGCTTGGCTGAGCTCGGTCGCTACGTAGCGACCGAGCGGGACGAGCGCTCTGTCGCTACGTAGCGACCGAGCAGGACGATCGCTCGGTCGCTACGTAGCGACCGAACTTTGGCTTGAGCTCGGTCGCTTTGTAGCGACCGAGCGGGATGATCGCTCGGTCGCTACGTAGCGACCGAGCTTGGCTCGGGTTTTATTGCTGCATAGCGACCGGACGGCGTGTATGCGTGGTGACTGAGCTTGGTTCGTTCGGTTTGAATCCCAAAGGATACTTCTTCGTAAAAACTTCGTATTGGTTATTTTTACGAAAATTACATCTTTCCTTTTACTATCTCTTTCGGAAATACGATCTCCGAGGATTTTCGGGTGGTAATTCCGTCGTAACCGTTTTTGACCCCAACAGTATCTACGTCTATGCATATCTTAGACTTGCATGAGCCTAACCAGCCATATACTACTACATGGATGTATTATGTGTTGGTCTAGGTGAATGCTAATGCAAGACGATATGGTAATCGTTTATGCATCAAGGGAGCTAAGGAAGCATAAGGAAAACTATTTGATGCACAAGTTGGAGTTGGTGGCATTTCTGTTGCACATCAAATTTAGTGATCATTTCAATATAGAGAAAGGATGCCAGTTTTCACTGATCAAAGAAGCCTTAGGAAGAGCAAATATTGATGCTTATGCTTTAAGAGGAAGTGATATTATTTATGATATGGAGTAGGATCTCAAGAATCATGAAGCGGAATTGGGAGTGATTTATTTTGCTGCCTTATAAGGAGAGAATAGAGAACCTTCAAGATTGCAAGTAGAAAATCAAGATGGTTTATTCATTCGTATTTGAGGAACTCAGTTGAAGGATGAGAATCTAAGGAATTCATAGAAGGAACTGGGTGAAGATAATTTCGAAGAATAGTATGAGGACTGTGTCATGTACAAGTTCATAAAGTGGAGATGTGGGAGAAGGAACCCAAATTCAACCTAAAATTAAGCAGATGTGAAGTAAATCCCAAGGGAGATTGAAGAGTGAAAGGAAAAAGGTATAACCATAAGGCATATGGGAATGCTCAAGTTGTTAAGAGATCAGAAGATGTATTAACAGAGAAAGTGTGAAGTCATCATACAAGAGTACTTCGTTGGTAAATCAAGTTTGGTATAGGCGGACTTGTTGATTCCTCAGTTACTAGACAGAAGAAGGAAATCAGAAAGTAATAGAACAAGACTTGGATATGTGAAACTAGTGAGATTGAGTCGTTCAGAAGTTTTTAAAGAGTATCTCAGATAGATAAGAAGGGTATGGAATACTGTAAGGGAAATCATTCCTAGAATAAATGTGTGTGTGTGTATTTGAGAGTGGCACCCTTGGCCTGAATCATGTCAGCGTGATTGATCGTGCATGTTCTTGTTTGATTGTTGCACGGTTAATCAAGTTGACATTGACCAGACTGAAGATGTTACCTTCACGTATGGCACATCACCTGACGTTCCATATTTCCATGTTATTGAACTGGAGGAAAGCAGATACAAAGGTTTCAGAAGTAATGGTATTCAGAGATTCAACGATCTCAAAGGAAGTATGTAGACCGCAGTATATGAAAGTTATCTGCGATGAAGAATTGTTTATCGTGAAAGTGTTTGCTCAGAAAAGAAAGAATTGTTTTAGAAAAGTTGGGGGAATCCGCAAATCTGTTATTTGGTCTGTACCGAGTTGTTCAGAGTTGAAATGGTTATCTGTTGACCGGAACTTCTTTTAGTTATGCTATTGGTGAGCCGATTTTGCGGAATCTTATATCAGACCCAGTGTGATAGAACTGCTGAGACCAGAAAACTTGTAACCGTATTTAGCCTATCCTAAAGGTCCTTTGCGGATAGGGGAGCACCATATCAGAAGATTGAAGAAAAGGAAAAATTTGTAAAAGTTCAAGTACTTGGGGAACCATCAGTTGTTTTGACACGGGCAGATGAGGATAAGTTCAGAGTTGGTTATCTTAAACTTCTTGCAGACACTCCAGTGTTCAGTAAAAGTCTGTACAGCTATGTTTTCAGAATTCGGGGACGGATTTTTTTTAAGGGAGGAAGAATGTAATAACCCTCACGAGCCAGTTAATTTTTGGTCGAGAAAAACTCCGCTCGACCAGTTTGGAGTTGGTCGATCAGATTTAAAAATAAAGTCAACCCGGTGAATTAATACCTCGACGAGACTGTCTTGTGGTCGAAAGGCCACTCATTGATAGTTCTGGTAGAGTGTTAATAATGTTGGTCGAATTTTATTTAAGCTAGGCAAGCTTAGTTGAAAGCAAGACGAGATTCGAAGGATGAGAAATTTTAGTCGAGAACTGTCCGAAATTGTCGTTAAGTTTCTTAACTAAATTCCGACCAGTCTAATACCTTCACCAGCTATTCTGCTTGCTTTCTCAGTAAATCAGTCACATGAGCTGCACCTACCTGCTTGCTTGCTTCACTAAAGTCACATGAAAGTCACCAGCTGGTTGCTTGTTTAACAAAAACAAAATAATCTTTCTTCAAAGGAGGGAAAGGACAGCAACTTGCTTTGGTTTAAGTAAACCCTCAGCTGAAGCAACCCCTCATGCTATAAAATACCTTCTTCTCTCTTCTGGACGCCTTGTTGCACAAGAAAAACCAGAGAAAATTTCAGAGAGAAAGAGAGAAAGAAAAGAGAAAAATCTGTGAGAAAAACTCATGCAAAAATTCAAAAAAAATCAGAGAAGAGAAGTGAGCATGGACGACCCTTTCTCGCCCTTCAGTGAATTTAATCAGTGAGTTTTGGAGTGTTTAAGAGCTGAAGATTTGGCTTCCTGAAGTAGAGAATCACCCATGTTCTTCAGCCTTTTATTTTGATCGGTAAGATGGTTGTGGATCAGTTTCTGTGAGAAGTTTTGTTGGTTTGCCTACACTGGAGATAAATTCTGAATAAATCCAACCATGGATTCTTGTGGTGTTGATCAGGTTAATTCGTGGTTAGCTTGAAGAGAGACAACCAGTCAAGTTTAATTAGTTGAGTAAAACCGGTAAGCTTCAGCTTCTTGACTCAGCCATGTTTTGATGAGAACCAATTGCTGTGTTGCTTAACCTGTCAGGATCAGTTGTCTAAGGTCTTGTTCTCTTCAGTCTTGGTTGGTTTATGATTTAATCAGTCTCATAGAACCAGTAGACGAACTGATAAGAATTATGGGAAATAAACCGAACTGATTTGATCCTGTTTTGAACTGAATTGAGCTGAGTATGTTCTGATCTGACCTGAGCCGAGCTGTCTATGGTCTGAAATTGTCTTGAACTGATGTCGTCTGAGTATAACCGAGTTAAGCTGTTGGGAACTGATTAGAACCGGAGTTAGCTGAGCATGAACTAAGCTGATATGAACCAAGTTAAATTGTTAAAGCTTGAACCGAGCTGAACATGGTATCAATCTGTCTTGAACCGAACTGATATGAGAGAACTGAACTGAAATGTTATGAACTGAGTTGAGTTTCTTCTTGAACCAGACTAGTGAACCTTATGTTCCAACTTTTATGTTTTGAATTCAGATGGCCATGGAGAGTATTCGGATCAGCCGGATCCTTGTGATGGTTCTGAACCGAGAGTGATCCAGAAGTGAAGTATGATTAGCTTGAGCTCGAGTCTAGACTTCCTTAGCCAATCACATGGATTTAATGGTGCGTCTAGATAGATGATGAATGAATTATGAATGAGTATGCATGATTGCATATTGAATATGGTTGATTAATTAAGAATTAATTATGAATTAATTAAGGGATAATCATTGATTAATTAAGGATTAATCATGGATTAATTAAGGAGTAATTATGGTTGACTGATTAAGTATTATCCCTTTATCTATATTTATATATGAAGTATTTATCTAGTTTAAATTCTTAAGAATTAATTAGAATAATTAGAATAATTCTTTGAGGTTATCCCGAGTCTTACTACTTGTTCTCAAGTACTAATATATAAGTATTCTATTAATAAGTGTGAATCATGTGAAGTCTTATTGTATACTCACTCTCCCGAAAGTCCGGCATTGCCGTGAATTGGTCCTGCGATATGGATCAAGGTCATGAAGACACGATGATCGGGTCGCACCCTGGAGGCCGTGTAACTGCATGCAGCGTTGGATGTTCTATCTTGGAATATCTGATGGAGATGATGGTTATATTTATTCCCCGTTAGGCTCGGTTAGCCTTGGTGGTTTTCCGGGTTTAGCATATATATATATTAAGAGTATGAGTGATTGGCGGGTATCGTGGAGGTGATGTTTAAGATAGATTCACTTGGATGGATTGAGAGGCCTTATAATTATATTAATTATGGAATATAATTTCATTGCATTCAAATGGTGTTGCTTGCTCGGGATACTATTGATATGTGTTTGGGTGTGGGATTAGACTCACTGAGTAAACTAGTTACTCATGACTCATTTGATATGCAGGTAACCAGTAGGTGGGATACCTTTACTCTAGGACGGGAAGGAAAGGCATTAGCCAGCGGTAGTTTTATTATCCTTGCAGTCGTTTTGATATACTTTATGTATAAGGTTTGTTGACCAAAAACCTCGAGGTTAATCTATAAGATTTTGTAAGATTCTTTTAAATGAATAAGTATATAGTGTATAAAGAATGTTTTTGAAGTACGGGTTCCAAATGATATAAGTCCTTGTCCGGGCGAACCAACTATTGGGTATTACTCTTAAGGTTGTAAAGCCTCGGGTTGTACCTAATAGGATATGTTTACTTAGGCGGTTGGCCTAAGGTACCTGGATTTATTTCGGGAACTTCGGGTTAGTCGTTTATGTACACATTGTGGCTTCTCGGTTTAGTTTCAGTTACGAGTGATCGGCTGTGCATGCTCTTGTTTGATTGTTGCACGGCTGGTCGAGTCAACTTATACTTAGACCAGATCGGGGGTGTCACAACGTTGGTCCTTGGACTCAGCACGCTGGCCCTTCCCGTGGACTGTATGGGTGATTTTTCCCCACGTGGGCTGTCTGTTCAGTACACACAGGACGTCCGTGGGTGTCCGCCAGCACACACAGGACGTCCGTGGCTGTCCGTGGCTGTCCGTCAGCACACACAGGATGTATGTGGCTGTCCGTGTGTCTCCGTGTGTTTCTGTGTGCGTCTGTCAGCACACAAGGGACGTCCATGCCTGTCCATGAGTACACATGTCAGCACGCTGGTCCTTGGACTCAGCACGCTGGCCCTTCCCGTGGACTGTTAGGGTGATTTTGGCCCATGTGGGCTGTCTGTTCAGTACACACAAGACGTCCGTGGCTGTCCATCAGTACACATATCAGCACGTTGGTCCTTGGACTCAGCACGCTGACCCTTACCGTGGACTCTTCGGGTGATTTTGGCCCACGTGGGATGTCTGTTCAGTACACACAGGACGTCCGTGGGTGTCCGCCAGCACACACATGACGTCCGTGGCTCTCCGAGTGTGTCTGTCTGTGTCCGTCAGCACACACAGCACGTCCGTGGCTGTCCATCAGTACACATATCAGCAAGTTGGTCCTTGGACTCAGCACGCTGGCCCTTCCTGTGGACTGTTTGGGTGATTTTGCCAACGTGGGCTTTCTGTTCAGTACACATAGGACGTCCGTGGGTGTCTGCCAGCACACACAGGACATCCGTGGCTGTCCGTCAGCACACACAAGACGTCCGTGGCTGTCTGTGTGTGTCCGTGTGTGTCCGTAAACGCACACAGGACGTTCGTGGGTGTCCGCCTGCACACACAGGACGTCCGTGGCTGTCCGTGTGTGTCTGTGTGTGTCCGTCTGTGTCCGTCAGCACACACATGACGTCTGTGGCTGTACATCAGTACACATAGCAGCACGTTGGTCCTTGGACTCAGCACGCTGACCCTTCCCTTGGACTGTTCAGGTGATTTTGGCCCACGGGCTGTCTGTTCAGTACACACAGGACGTTCGGGGGTGTCCGTCAGCATACACAGGACGTCTGTGTGTGTCCGTCAGTACACAAAGGACGTCTGTGGCTGTCCGTGTTTGTCTGTCTATGTCCGTCAGCACACACAGGACGTCTGTGGCTGTCCATCAGTAAACATATCAGCAAGTTGGTCCTTGAACTCAGAATGCTGGCCCTTCCCGTGGACTGTTTGGGTGATTTCGCCAACGTTGGCTTTCTGTTCAGTACACACAGGACGTCCGTGGGTGTCCGCCAGCACACGTAGGACGTCCGTGGCTGTACGTTAGCACACACAAGACGTCTGTGGCTGTCCGTGTGTGTCCGTCCGCACACACAGGACGTCTGTGGGTGTCCGCCAGCACACACAGGACATCCGTGGCTATCCGTGTGTGTCCGTCTGTGTCCGTCAGCACACACATGACGTCCGTGGCTGTCCATCAGTACACATATCAGCATGTTGGTCCTTGGACTCAGCACGCTGACCCTTCTCGTAGACTGTTTAGGTGATTTTGGCCCACGGGCTATCTGTTTAGTACACACAGGACGTCCGTGGGTGTCCGTCAGCACACGCAGAACGTTCGTGTGTGTCCGTCAGCACACAAAGGGCGTCTGTGGCTGTTCGTGTGTGTCCGTGTGTGTCCGTCTGTGTCCGTCAACACACACATGACGTCCGTGGCTGTCCGTCAGCACACAAAAGACGTCCGTGGCTGTCTGTGTGTTTCCGTGTGTGTCTGTAAGCACACACAGGACGTCCGTGGGTGTCTGCCAGCACACACAGGATGTCCGTGGATGTCCGTGTGTGTCCGAGTATGTCCGTCTGTGTCCGTCAGCACACACATGACGTCCGTGGCTGTACATCAGTACACATTTCAGCACGTTGGTCCTTGGACTCAGCACGCTGACCCTTCCCTTGGACTGTTCAGGTGATTTTGGCCCACGGGCTGTCTGTTTAGTACACACAGGACGTCTCTGGGTGTCCGTCAGCATACACAGGACGTCCGTGTGTGTCCGTCAGCACACAAAGGACGTCCGTGGCTGTCCATGTGTGTCCGTGTGTGTCCATCAGCACACACAGGACGTTCGTGGCTGTCCATCAGTACACATATCAGCACGTTGGTCCTTGGACTCAGCACACTGACCCTTCCCGTAGACTGTTTGGGTGATTTTGGCCCATGTGGGCTGTCTGTTCAGTACACACAGAACGTCTGTGGGTGTCTGCCAGCACACACATGCCATCTAAGGCTGTCTGTGTGGGTCCATGTGTGTCTGTCTGTGTCTGTCAGCACACACAGGACGTCCGTGGCTGTCCATCAGTACACATATCAGCACGTTGGTCCTTGGACTCAGCACGCTGGCTCTTCCCGTGGACTGTTTGGGTGATTTTGCCAACGTTGGCTTTCTGTTCAGTACACACAGGACGTCCGTGGGTGTCCGCCAGCACACACAGGACGTCTGTGGCTGTCCGTCAGCACACACAAGACGTCCGTGGCTGTCCGTGAGTGTCCATCAGCACACACAGGACGTCTGTGGGTGTCCGCCAGCACACACAGGACGTCCGTGGCTGTCCGTGTGTATCCGTCTGTGTCCATCAGCACACACATGACGTCCGTGGCTGTCCATTAGTACACATGTCAGCATGTTGGTCCTTGGACTCAGCACGCTGACCCTTCCTGTAGACTGTGTAGGTGATTTTGGCCCACGGGCTGTCTGTTCAGTACACACAGGACGTCTGTGGGTGTCCGTCAGCACAAACAGAACGTCCGTGTGTGTCTGTCAGCACTCAAAGGGCGTCTGTGGCTGTTCGTGTGTGTCCGTCTGTGTCCGTCAACACACACATGACGTCTGTGGCTGTCCATTAGTACACATATCAACACGTTGGTCCTTGGACTCAGCATGATGACCCTTCCCTTGGACTGTTCAGGTGATTTTGGCCCACGGGCTGTTTGTTCGGTACACATAGGACGTCCGTGGGTGTCCGCCAGCACACTCAGGTAATCCATGACTGTCAGTCAGCACACACAAGATGTTCGTTGCTGTCAGTCAGCACACACAGGACGTCTGTGGCTGTCCGTGTGTGTCTGTGTGTGTCCGTGTGTGTCCATCAGCACACACAGGACGTCCGTGGCTGTCCAGCAGTATACATATAATGACGCTGGTCCTTGGAATCAGAACGCTGGCCCTTCCCGTGGATTGTTCGGGTGATTTAGGCCAAACGTGGGCTGTCTGTTCAGTACACACAGGACGTCCGTGGGTGTCCGTCACCATACACAGGACGTCCGTGTGTGTCCGTCAGCACACAAAGGACATCCATGGCTGTCTGTGTGTGTCCGTGTGTGTCCGTCTGTGTCCTTCAGCACACACAAGACATCCATGGCTGTCCATCAGTACACATATCAGCACGTTGGTCCTTTGACTCAGCACACTGGCTCTTCCCGTGGAATGTTTGGGTGATGTTGGCCCACGTGTGCTGTCTGTTCAGTACACACAAGTACACACAGGACGTCCATGGGTGTCCGCCAGCACACACAGGACGACCGTGGCTGTTTATGGCTGTCTGTCAGCACACATAGGACGTCTGTAGCTTTCCGTGTGTGTCTGTGTCTGTCCGTGGCTGTCCATGGGTATCCGCCAGCACACACAGGACGTCCGTGGCAGTCTGTCAGAACACACACGACGTCCGTGTGTGTCTGTCAGAACACACAGGACGGCCGTGTGTGTCCGTGTGTGTTCGTCAGCACACACATGACGTCCGTGGCTGTCCATCAGTACACATATCAGCATGCTGGTCCATGGACTCAGCATGCTGGCCCTTCCCGCGACTAATTGGGTGATTTTGGCCCACAATACACACATGACGTCTGTGGCTGTTTGTGGCTGTTCGTCAGCACACACAGGATGTTCGTGGCTGTCCCTGTGTGTCCGTGTGTGTCTGTCAGCACACACAGGACGTCTGTGGCTGTCCATCAGTACACATATCAGCACGCTGGTCCTTGGACTCAGCACGCTGGCCCTTCCCATGGACTGTTCGGGTGATTTTGGCCCATTTGGGCGGTCTGTTCAGCACACAGAGAACGGCCGTGGGTGTCTGTCAGCACACACAGAACGTCCGTGTGTGTACGTCAGCATACACAAGACGTCTGTGGCTGTCCGTGTGTGTCCGTGTGTGTCTGTGTGTGTCCGCCAGCACACACAAGACGTCCGTCAGTACACATATCAGCACGTTGGTCCTTGGACTCAGCCTGCTGACCCTTCCCGTGGACTGTTCAGGTGATTTTAGCCCACGTGGGCTGTCTGTTCATCACACACAGGACGTCTGTGGGTGTCCGCCAGCACACACAGGACGTCCATGGCTGTCCGTGTGTCTCCGTGTGTGTCCGTGTGTGTCCGTCAGCACACACATGACGTCTGTGGCTGTCCATCAGTACACATATCAGCACGTTGGTCCATGGACTCAGCACGCTGGCCCTTCTGTGCACTGTTCACAACACACAGGACGTCCGTGTGTGTCTGTCAGAACACACAGGACGACCGTGTGTGTCTGTGTTTCCGTCAGCACACACAGGATGTCCGTGGCTGTCCATCAGTACACATATCAGCATGCTGGTCCTTGGAGTCAGCACACACATGATGTTCGTGGCTGTCCGTGTGTGTCCGTGTGTGTCCGTCAGCACACACAGGACGTCTGTGGTCCTTGGACTCAGCATGCTGGCCCTTCCCGTGGACTGATTGGGTGATTTTGGCCCACAATACACACAGGACGTCCGTGACTGTCCGTGGCTGTTCGTGAGCACACACAGGATGTTCGTGGCTGTCCGTGTGTGTCCGTGTGTGTCCGTCAGCACACACAGGACGTCTGTGGCTGTCCATCAGTACACATATGAGCACGCTGGTCCTTGGAGTCAGCACGCTGGCCCTTCCCGTGGACTGTTCGGGTGATTTTCCCAACGTGGGCTTTCTGTTCAATACACACAGGACGTCCGTGGGTGTCTGCCAGCACACACAGGACATCCGTGGCTGTCCGTCAGCACACACAAGACGTCCGTGGCTGTCTGTGTGTGTTCGTGTGTGTCTGTAAGCACACACAGGACGTCCGTGGGTGTCCGCTAGCACACACAGGACATCCGTGGCTGTCCGTGTGTGTCAGTCTGTGTCCGTCAGCACCCACATGACGTCCGTGGCTGTACACCAGTACACATATCAGCACGTTGGTCCTTGGACTCAGCACGTTGACCCTTCCCTTGGACTGTTCAGGAGATTTTGGCCCACGGGCTGTCTGTTCAGTACACACAGGACGTCCGTGGGTGTCCGTCAGCATACACAGGACATTCGTGTGTGTCCGTCAGCACACAAAGGACGTCCGTGGCTGTCCGTGTGTGTCTGTGTGTGTCCGTCAGCACACACAGGACGTTCGTGACTGTCCATCAGTACACATATCAGCACGTTGGTCCTTGGACTCAGCACGCTGACCCTTACCGTGGACTGTTTGGGTGATTTTGGCCCACGTGGGCTGTCTGTTCAGTACACACAGAACGTCCGTGGGTGTCTGCCAGCACACACAGGACGTCCGTTGCTGTCTGTGTGTGTCCGTGTGTGTCCGTCTGTGTCCTTCAGCACACACAAGACGTCCATGGCTGTCCATCAGTACACATATCAGCACGTTGGTCCTTGGACTCAGCACGCTGGCCCTTCTGTGGACTGTTTGGGTGATTTTGGCCCATGTGGGCTATCTGTTCAATACACACAGGACGTTCGTGTGTGTCTGTCAGAACACACAGGACGGCCGTGTCTGTCTGTGTGTGTCCGTCAGCACACACAGGATGTCCGTGGCTGTCAATCAGTACACATATAAGAATGCTGGTCCTTGGACTCAGCATGTTGGCCCTTCCCATGGACTGATTGGGTGATTTTGACCCACAATACACACAGGACGTCCGTGACTGTCCGTGGCTGTCCGTGTGTGTCCGTCAGCACACACAGGACGTCTGTGGCTGTCCATCAGTACACATATGAGCACGCTGGTCCTTGGAGTCAGCACGCTGGCCGTTCCCGTGGACTGTTCGGGTGATTTTGCCAACGTGGGCTTTCTATTCAATACACACAGGACGTCTGTGGGTGTCTGCCAGCACACACAGGACGTCTGTGGCTGTCTGTCAGCACACACAAGACGTCCGTGTGTGTTTGTGTGTGTTCGTGTGTGTCTGTAAGCACACACAGGACGTCCGTGGGTGTCCGCCAGCACACACAGGACGTCTGTGGCTGTCCGTGTGTGTCCGTCTGTGTCCGTCAGCACCCACATGACGTCCGTGGCTGTACATCACTACACATATCAGCACGTTGGTCCTTGGACTCAGCATGCTGACCCTTCCCTTTGGTTTGTTCAGGTGATTTTGGCCCACGGGCTGTCTGTTCAGTACACACAGGACGTCCGTGGGTGTCCGTCAGCATACACAGGACATTCGTTTGTGTCTGTCAGCACACAAAGGATGTCTGTGGCTGTCCGTGTGTGTCCGTGTGTGTCCATTAGCACACTCAGGACGTTCGTGGCTGTCCATCAGTACACATATCAGCACGTTGGTCCTTGGACTCAGCACGCTGACCCTTCCCGTGGACTGTTTGGGTGATTTTGGCCCACGTGGGCTGTCTGTTCAGTACACACAGAACGTCCGGGGGTGTCTGCCAGCACACACAGGACGTCCGTTGCTGTCTGTGTGTGTCCGTGTGTGTCTGTCTGTGTCCTTCAGCACACACAAGACGTCCATGGCTGTCCATCAGTACACATATCAGCACGTTGGTCCTTTGACTCAGCACGCTGGCTCTTCCCGTGGAATGTTTGGGTGATTTTGGCCCACGTTGGCTGTCTGTTCAGTACACACAGGACGTCCATGGGTGTCGGTCAGCAAACACAGATCGTCTGTGTGTGTCTGTCAGCACACAAAGGGCGTCCGTGGCTGTTCGTGTGTGTCCGTGTGTGTCTGTCTGTGTCCGTCAACACACACATGACGTCCGTGGCTGTCCATCAGTACACATATCAGCACGTTGGTCCTTGGACTCAGCACGCTGACCCTTCCCTTGGACTGTTCAGGTGATTTTGGCCCACGGGCTGTCTGTTCGGTACACACAGGACGTCTGTCGGTGTCCGCCAGCACACACAGGACATCCGTGGCTGTTAGTGACTGTCATTCAGCACACACAGGACGTCCGTGGCTGTCCGTGTGTGTCTGTGTGTGTCCGTGTCTGTCCGCTAGCACACACAGGACGTCCGTCGCTGTCCATCAGTATACATATCAGGACGCTGGTCCTTGGAATCAGCACGCTGGCCCTTCCCGTGGACTGTTCGGGTGATTTAGGCCAAACGTGGGCTGTATGTTCAGTATACACAGGACGTCCGTGGGTGTCCGTCAGTACACACAGCACGTCCGTCAGCACACACAGGACGTCCGTGGCTGTCCGTGTGTGTGTCTGTGTGTGTCTGTGTGTGTCCGTCAGCACACACAAGACGTCATTGGCTGTCCATCATTACACATATCAGCACGTTGGTCCTTGGATTAAGCACGCTGGCCCTTCCCGTGGACTGTTTGGGTGATTTTGCCCCTCCTGGGCTGTCTGTTCAGTACACACAGGACATCTGTGGCTGTTCGTTGCTGTCCGTCAGCACACACAGGATGTCTGTGGCTGTCCGTGTGTGTCTGTGTGTGTCCGTCAGCACACACAGGACGTCCGTGCCTGTCCATCAGTACACATGTCAGCACGCTGGTCCTTGGACTCAGCACGCTGGCCCTTTCTGTGGACTGTTAGGGTGATTTTGGCCCACGTGGGCTGTCTGTTCAGTACACACATGTCAATAGGATTGTCGGGACGGCCATGGTTCAAGGAAACTTGCAAGCCAGTCTTAGGACATCAAGGCAAGCGTTCCATGGTCGAGAAAGAAGGTTAAGGACATAAGGAAACTTAGACTTAACCTTATACAAGCTAAGAGACAGCTAGGACGAGTAAGACGGTAGCTGGACGAAGTGGACGAGTAGCTCGGCCAGCTCAATGAAGCTAGGTTCAGTTCACACAAGCTCAGTCCCTACTAAGGCAGCTCCACTAGCTGGACTACTAGCTCACTCAGCTGAGGCAGCTGAGAGTCAGCTCATATCAGCTAGATGGACTGTCCGGGCTTTAGGCCGATGGTCCGGGTCCGGGTCAGTGGCAGGCTGTGAGGTCCAGCCATGAGGCCATGGGCTGTTGGGTCTTTGGACAAGGCCGTGGGCTAAGTCCAGGAGGCCTGGGGCGTGGGTTGGGCTTGTGACCGACCCCAAACCCAATCAGAAAGGGCGAAGGGATTTCAAGTGGCCGAAAGGGGACAACCCTTGGCCGATGGTGCCCATTCGCTAGCAAGTCGTGCCTGTTCGTGGGGCAAGACTTACCCCCTCATTTTCGATAAATATGGGGGCTCTCTAGTCGATTTCATTATCCAATTCCAGAGTAAAATACTCAGAGAAAAACGTAGAGAGAAAGAAAGAGAGAAAGAGAGAGTTCCGGCCAAGAGAAAGGCCGATTGTGGTGGTGTTGTGTTCCGGCGACTCTGATCGTTTGAGAACTAACTCCGGTGAAGAATGGGAGATCAAGACAAGGAGAAGAGCATGGATAACCCAGACGTGGTTCTCAAGGTATATGATGGGCCGTGGCTCCATCAGACCGAACGGACGGTCCATGCGACCGCACCGCGGCTCTGCTCGGTTCCTAAGTCCCATCCGGCTCTCCTTATCTGTTTCAATTCGTTTCTCTTCTCTTCTCTCTGGTTAAACACGAAAGGTTGTGTTGGTTGAGTCCAAGGGACACGTCCCTAGGCTTTGGCCGAACATAACCAAACCGCTAGCTTAGACACGGGTCGGTTAGTCGGATGATCCGATCGCAACAAGACTGGGCGGTTAGGACGAACGGTTGGGAATGACCCAAAGGGCACGAGTTGTCAAGAGTCATGAGTGTCCAAGAGGCACGAATGGCCAAAGGGTGCATGTTCCAAACGGTGTCTTTCGGAACAGGTTAGGACCGATCCTTATGGATCAGCCTATGGCTTGTCTAGTTAAGATAAGGTCACGGTTTGTCTAAGCCAAGGTAGAGTCGCAAGGTCTGACCGGTTGCTAAGCCTTCCGGATTAGGCTTGAGGTTTACTCGGCCGATTGGATCCAGGCCTAAGGCCGGATCAGGTAAGGGAGTCCGTTGGGCCATTGAGCCGGACTCCATTGGCCGGTCGCACCTAGATTCTATCCGGTTAGACGGATTGGTCTTTGGGGACGATCCGGATCTGTTCGTGTGTTCTGTTTATCTATTCTGGACTATCTATCTGATTCTAAGTCAAGGGGTGGTTGGTTGAATGACTTAGGATACGGTAGGTAGGTTCATACGTTATATGATTATGTTGACTGAGGTTTATCTAAGTTCTAGGAACCAAGCCAAGCATTATGGAATAAATCTGTTCTATTCTCGGTTATGATTAATGCTTATCTGGTTGTGGTTTCAGGAACTAAGGATGGTTCTGGTCAAGCCAAGGAGCCGTGAAGGCTCCATCAGTGAGAGGCTGTGTAACGTGTGGTTAGATGATGCTAGGGATGAACTAGTGATTGTCTATGAGACTGTTAAGAAGTTGTGTATTGAATCTCATGTTTCTAAGTAATGCAAAGTTTATACATTGTTATTCCGCTGTGCAATCTGTTCCTTTGTTTATGAACCTCATATTCGAATATGACTTAGTAAATAAAAGACTTAAAATGGATCAAACAAGCAAAGAAATTAATAAGTAAGCCTGTGGACTCCAAAAGGTCGAGAGGCCAGGGTTCGGGTCTTACAAGTTGGTATCAGAGCATGCTTGATTCTAGGATAGTTGGGTTATGCAGTCCACACACACACACGCAGCCAGCTGATTAGGTCTCACGGTGAGGTTTGATTGCTTAGTCTAGGGATTGTTTTGTTGTGTTTATGTTAGTGTGTTTCGTGCTAACATTGTCTGAATCCTTAGGCTGGAAAAAGCAAGTCGGGAAAGTCCCGAAGGAGTAAGAAAACAGTCGGTCAGTCTAGTCAAGTGGCAATGGATGGGACCAATCTATCCGGATTGCAAACCGATCCGGCCGCGGCTGACACTAGAGACGTGTTGCCAACTGATCAGGCTAACCTTACGGGGACGCAACAGGAAGGTCAGGAACATCGGGAGAGTGCTGAGGAAGTGGAATCCTCGAACGCTAACCGTGATCGTGACCAGCATGAGAGAGTGGCCGATGGAACGGCTAATGTGCCCGCAACACTGTCCAAAGAGGACTTGTTAGAGGCCATGAAGGTAATGGGGACTAAGGTGGCGGCTATGGCTCAACTGTTCACGCCACTAGTGAACTCCTCGGTTGGCCAGGCTACACCTGTGGCTACGACCACCCCCAACACTAATGCTCCAGTTGTGGAAACGGTTGAGGTGATCGAGATCGATTCACCGGAAAAGTCTGAAAAGAAGGTGGACTATCTGAGTCTGCTTCAACATTTATCCGGGTTGGGTACGAAGCATTTCTCCGGTAGCACCGACCCTATTGTGGTAGACGAGTGGAGGAGTAGGCTGGTCCGAAACTTTCAATCAACTCGCTGTCCAGAGGATTACAGATGAGACATTGCGGTTCACTTCCTGGAAGGGGACGCGCATAATTGGTGGCTTGCAGTGGACAAGCGCACCAATGGGAGTTTGGAAAGTTTTACGGACTTTGAAGTTGAGTTCAACCGCAAATACTTCCCTTCTGAGGCTTGGGATCGTCTGGAAGCTCAGTTTCTTGATTTGGCCCAAGGCCGCAGGACCGTACGAGAGTACAAAGAAGAGTTCAACCGGCTCAAACGGTTTGTTGGAAGAGAGCTGGAGGACGAGGCAGTCCAGGTCCGTAGGTTCATCCGAGGCCTAAGGCCAGAACTGAAGACCCATTGCTCGAACCGCACTTTCAACACCGTCGGAGAACTGGTGGAACGGGTGGCTTTGCTAGAGACTAACTTGGCTGAAGAAGCTAAGCTTAAGGCTAAGTCACAGTCTGGCCCGTCGGGTAAGACAAATGATAAAAAGAGGAAGTGGGACCAGGTGGACGGAGGTAAGACCTCTGGTGGCCGACCTACATGTCCCAAGTGTGGAAAGAATCATCCCGGTGAGTGCTAGAAGGCCATGGAGGCTTGTGTGCGATGTGGCAGCATGGATCACACGATCCAAAACTGCACTCGACCAAACCGATTCTCAGACCAGTCCAGTGGCAGCGGCTCCGTGACTTGCTTCCTATGTGGCAAGACTGGACACTACAAGTCGGACTGTCCTAAGCTACAAGGAGGACAAGGGAAGGGCCGTGGAGACACAGGCAAGTCGACCCAGAGTAGGCTGACCACAACACCAAGGGTGTATGAGCTGTCCCGGGACGACGGCGCTTCTGGATCGTTTGATTTGATCTCTGGTAATTCCTAAATTTTTCTTTTTACATTCAAGTAGAAAATGCTTGGTATGGAACCTAGAATGTCTAGGGGATTCTGATGGGGGTCTCTGTTAGGAACCCTCATGATTGGTGGTGTGGAAACCCACGTACTTTTCGACACAGGGGCTACACATAGTTTTGTGAGTCTGGGACTGGTCGGAAAGGGTCTGTTCTGTCTGGACGCTGGAGATAATTTTGGGATAGTGAGGGCGGCCGGAGGGCAAGGCCAGGGTAAGAGTCGCAAGTTCCGATCGGCCATTTGGTCTAACCGGATTGGGCGTGAGGCTTACTCGGCCGTTGGATCCAGGCCAAAGGCCTAATCAGGTAAGGAAGTTCGTTGGGCCATTGAGCCGGACTTCACTAGGCCGGACGCACCTAGATTCTATCCGGATGGACGGATTGGTCTTCGGGACGATCCGAACTGTTTGTGTGTTCTGTTTATCTATTCGGGACTGTCTATCTGATTCTAAGTCAAGGGGTGGTTGGTTGAATGACTTCGGATACGGTAGGCAGGTTCATATCTTTTTATAAGTATATTGTCTGAGGTTTATCTATGTTCTAGGAACCAAGCCAAGCATTGTAGAATCGACCAGTTCTATTCTCGGTTATGATTAATGCTTATCTTGTTGTGGTTTCAGGAACTAAGGATGGTTCTGGTCAAGCCAAGGAGCCGTGAAGGCTCGGTCAGTGAGAGGTTGTGTAACGTGTGGTTAGATGATGCTAGGGACGAACTAGTGATTGTCTATGAAACAATTAAGAAGTTGTGTATTGGATCTCATGTTTCTAAGTAATACATTTTGTACACATTTATATTCCGCTGTTCTATCTGTTCAATTGTTTTAGAACCTCAGATTGGAACATAACTTAGTAAATGAAAGACTTAAAATGAATCAAACAAGCAAATAAATTGATTGAGTAGCAAACGGGTCCAGTCTTGTCGAGAGGCCAGAATCGGGCGTTACAAGTTGGTATCAGAGCATGCTTGATTCTAGGATAGTTGGGTTATGTAGTCCACACACACGCAGCCAGCTGATTCAGTCTCACGGTGAGGTTTGATAGTTAGGTCCAGGGATTAATTGTCTCGGTTATGTTATGTATATGTTGTACTAACAATGTCTGAATCCTTAGGCTGGAAAAAGCAAATCGGGAAAGACCCGAAGGAATAAGAAAACGGCTGGTCCGTCAAGTCAAGCGGCCGCAGACGGAGTTAATCTGTCCGGGTTACCAACTGAGCCGGCTGCGACTAACACCGGGGATGTGTTACCGACTGACCATGCCAATCTTACGGGAACGCAACAAGAGGGTCAGCAACACCAGGAGAGTGATGAGGAAGTGGAATCCTCGAACGATAACCGTGATGGTGACCAGCGTGAGCAAAGGGCCGAGGGAACGGCCAACATGCCCGCAACACTATCCCGAGAGGACTTGTTAGAGGCCATGAAAGTAATGGGTAACCAGGTGGCGGCTATGACTCAGCTGTTCACTCCACTAGTGAATTCATCAGTTGGTCAAGCTACACCTGTAGCTACTGCTACACCTATTGCTTCGGGTCCAGCTGTGGATGCGGTTGAGGTGATCGAGATCGATCCACCAGAAGGGTCTGTAAAGAAGGTTGACTATCTGAGTTTGCATCAACATCTATCCAGATTGGGTACGAAGCAATTTCAGGTAGCACCGACCCTGTTGTGGCAGATGAGTGGAGGAGTAGGCTGGTCCGAAACTTCCAATCAACTCTCTGTCCAGAGGATTACAGACTAGAAATTGCGGTTCACTTCCTGGAAGGGGATGCGCATAATTGGTGGCTTGCAGTGGAGAAGCGCACCAATGGAAGTCTCACAAGTTTTGCGGACTTTGAAATTGAATTCAACCGCAAATACTTTCCTGCTGAGGCTTGGGATCATCTTGAAGCTAAGTTTCTAGATTTGGTCCAAGGCCGCAGGACCGTACTGGAGTACGAAGAAGAGTTCAACCGACTCAGACGGTTTGTTGGAAGGGAGCTGGAGGACGAAGCAGTCCAGGTCCGTAGGTTCATCTGAGGCCTAAGGCCAGAACTGAAGACCCACTGCTCGATCCGCACCTTAAACACCGTCGGAGAATTGGTGGAACGGGTGGCTTTGTTGGAGTCTAACTTGGCTGAGGAAGTTTAGCTTAAGACTAATCCACAGTCTGGCCCATTAGGCAAGGCTAATGATAAAAAGAGAAAATGGGACCAGGTGGACGGAGGTAAGACCTCTGGTGGCCGACCTGCGTGTTCCAAATGTGGACAGAACCATTTCGGTGAGTGCTGGAAGGCCAAGGGGGCTTGTGTTCGTTGTGGCAGCATGGACCATGGGGTTCAGAACTGTCCTCGACCGAACCAGTCTGGTAGAAGCGGCCAGATGACCTGTTTCCATTGTGGCCAGCAAGGACATTTCCAATCGGAGTGTCCCAAGCAGCAAGGAAATCAGGGGAAGGGCCTTGGAGATTCAGGAAAGGCGTCCCAAGGCAAACAAACCACAACACCGAGGGTGTATGAACTCTCACGAGAAGACAGAGCTTTTGGATCTTTTGATTCGATCTCTGGTAATTTCTAAATTTATCTTTTTACATTCAAGTAGTAATGCTTGGTCTGGAACCTAGAATGTGGTCTAGGGGATTCTGATGGGGGGTCTGTGATAGGAACCCTCTGGGTCGGTGGGGTAAAAACCCACGTGCTTTTCGACACAAGGGCTACACATAGTTTTGTGAGTCCGAGACTGGTCGGAAAGGGTCTGTTCAGTCTGGATGCTGGTGATAATTTTGGGATAGTAAGGGCGGCCGGTGGGCAAGCCATAAACTCACTAGGTCTCATGTCGAATATCCCAGTACAGATCCAGGGAAAGGTCTTCCCTGTGAATCTGGTATGTGTCCACCTAAAGAATCAAGAAGTGATCGTAGATATGGATTGGTTGGGAAAGTACCGAGCCACTCTCGATTGCCATAAGGGTCGTGTAATGGACTTCACCCGGTAGAGTACCAAGGTCTGTGTCACGCTCAAGAGAAAGTAGTGGTTTCAGCAATTCGAGCGATTCGGATGCTGGAACAGGGTTGTCAGTCATTCTTGGCTACAATTACAACTATAGAGCCTGACAGTTCTGGTTTTCTGTTAGACCCACGCGAGGATTCGTTGGTGTCCGAGTTCCAGGATGTGTTTCAGTCGCTACAGGGTGTCCCCCCTGATAGGTCCGATCCCTTCCTGATTGAACTGGAACCAAGGACAGCTCCGCTGTCCAAGAGTCCGTATCGAATGGCTCTGGCCGAGATGGCCGAGCTAAAGAAGCAATTGGAAGAATTGCTTGACAAGGTTCATACGGCCAAGTAGCTCCCCTTGGGGTGTACCAGTCCTCTTTGTGAAAAAGAAGGATGGTAGCATGCGTCTGTGCATCGACTATCGAGGGTTGAACAGGGTAACTGTGAAGAACAAGTACCCGTTGCCCAGGATAGACGAGCTGTTGGATCAGCTGAAAGGAGCTAAGTGGTTTTCTTAAATCGATTTGGCCTTGGGATATCATCAGATTCCTTTCGAGCCAAACGACATTAGGAAAACAGCATTTAGGACTAGTTACGGCCATTACAAATTCGTAGTGATGCCGTTCGGTCTGACCAATGCACCTTCCGCTTTCATGAAAACGATGAACAGCGTGTTCCGGGACTTCTTGGATGAATCGGTGATCATCTTCACTGATGATATCCTGATCTACTCCAAGGACAAGGAATCTCATCGGAAACATTTGAGAGCCGTGCTGGAACGATTACGAGAGCACAAACTTTTTGCTAAACTCAGCAAGTGCAGTTTTTGGCAAAAGAGCATTGGGTTCCTCGGTCATATTGTTTCTGACCAGGGCGTCTCAATGGATACAGAGAAGACCAGGGCAATCAAGGATTGGCCCCGACCACGCAGTGCCACGGATGTTAGAAGCTTCCTAGGGCTGGCGGGTTACTATAGAAAGTTTGTGAAGGGATTCGCAAGCTTGGCTCAACCGATGACACGGTTGACTGGGAAGGACGTTAAGTTCACATGGTCCAAAGAGTGTACGAGATGTTTCTCCGCACTTAAGGATATGCTGACTAGCGCACCCGTCCTGGTTCGTCCGGAGGCAGACCAACCTTATGTGGTCTACACGGATGCGTCCATCACTGGACTCGGTTGCGTGTTAACTGAATATGGGAAGGTCATTGCTTACGCGTCGAGGCAGCTGAAGAAACATGAGGGAAACTACCCCACCCATGACCTTGAAATGGCTGCGGTAGTGTTCGCTTTAAAGATTTGACGATCATATTTATATGAGGCCAAAGTTCAGATACTTACGGACCATAAAAGTCTGAAGTATATATTCACCCAGCCTGAGTTAAACTTTAGGCAGAGGAGGTGGATGGAGTTCGTGGCCGACTACGACCTAGACATCACTTACTATCCAGGCAAGGCCAACCTTGTGGCTGACGCCTTGAGCCGGAAGCGAGAAGATGTTGCGGCCGGTAGCGGAACGGACGAGCCGGATGAGGCGGGACGTTTTGTCTGTTTGAATGCTTTGAACAGGACAGAAGGACCACATGGTTTAGAGGCGGTGAATAGAGCCGACCTGCTTACCCGGATCCGAGCTTCCCAAGATCAGGACAAGAACCTGAAGACGGTTGCTTAGAACGAACTGACTGAGTATCAAATCGCCAAGGACGGTACGATCTTAGTTCATGGTCAGATCAGCGTACCCAATGATAGGAGTTTAAAGGACGAGATCCTTAAAGAAGCTCACAAGTCTAGATTCTCGATTCATCCTGGATTGACCAAGATGTATCATAATCTCAGACAGTACTATCATGGGATACGGATGAAGGTCGATGTGGCCGAAAGGGTGGCCAAGTGTCCTACTTGTCAACTCGTCAAGGCCGAACAACAAGTTCCGAGCGGACTGCTTCAGAGCTTACCTATCCCAGAATGGAAGTGGGATCACATCACGCTGGACTTCGTGACAAGATTTCCCACGACCAGGAATAGGAATGATGTTGTATGGGTTATAGTGGATCGACTGACCAAGTCTGCCCACTTCCTGGCCATCAAAAAGACTGATGGAGTCGACCGGATTGTGAGTAAATACATTGACGAGATTGTGAGTCTACACGGAGTACCCTCAAGTATAGTTTCGGATAGAGATTTGAGGTTCACATCTCACTTCTGGCAAGCTTTTCAGAAAGATTTGGGAACAAGGGTGAACATGAGTACGGCTTATCATCCCCAAACGGATGGACAGTCGGAAAGAACTATATGGACGCTGGAGGACATGCTTCGAGCATGTGTTCTCGATTGGGGCGATTCCTGGGAACGGCATTTTCCATTAGTGGAGTTCGCCTACAATAACAGTTTCCACTCAAGTATAGGCATGTCGCCATATGAAGCTTTGTATGGGCGACCATGCAGGACACCATTATGCTGGACCAGAGTGGGGGAGCGCAGCATGATAGGCCCCGAGATCGTGGAAGAAACAACGGAGAAGATCAAGTCCGTGCGGGACAACATGAGAGCCGCACAGGACAGAGAAAAACACTACGCTGACAAACGAAGGAAAGAACTGGAGTTTGCAGTGGGTGATATGGTCTATCTCAAAAAGATTACCTTTAAAGGGAGAGTGCAAATTTCTGGTAGAAGGAAATTGGATCCAAGGTACCTGGGGCCGTTCAGAGTCATAGAACGAGTGGGTAGTGTGGCATACAAGTTGGACTTACCATCTGAGATGGAAGCCTTCCATAATGTATTCCATATCTCTCAACTCCGGAAGTGCTTAACGGATCAGGACGTCTTAATACCAGAAATACCATCTGATCTAGATACGAACCTAACTTTGAAAACAAGGCCGGTTCGGATCGTAGATAGGATGGAAAAAGCAATGAGAAAGAAAACAATCCATCTGGTCAAGGTCATTTGGGATTGTAATGGTCGAGAAGAGACCACTTAGGAGACGGAGGCCAGGATGAAGGCCGAGTTTCCAAATTGGTTTGACCAGTTTGTGTTGGATGAAACATATGACTCGGATTCGAGGACGAATCCATTACTAGTGGAGGAGACTTTTAACATCCTGGATCCTGAATAGGATCATTGGGACGGCCATGGTTCAAGGAAACGTACTAGCCAGTCTTAGGACATCAAGGCAAGCGTTCCATGGCTGGATAAGAAGGTTAAGGACGCAAGGAAACTTAGACTTAACCTTATGCACGTCGAGAGTCAGCTAGACCAAGCAAGACGGTAGCTGGACGGATGGAACGGGTAGCTCGACCAGCTCAACGGAGTTAGGTTAAGCTCACTCCAGCTCGGCCACTACAAGGTCAGCTCCACTAGCTGGACTACTAGTTCACTCAGCTGAGGCAGCTGGGGGTCAGCTCATCTCAGCTATGGGGACTGTTCGGGTTTCGTCCGATGGTCCGGGTCCGGGCCGGTGGCGGGCCATGGAGGCCGGCCATGAGGCCATGGACCGTTGGGGCTTGGGACAAGGCCGTGGGCTGAAGTCCAGAGGGTTGGGTAAGGCCTTGGGCTTCTGTCCGACCCAAACCCATGCGGAATTGGCGAAGGGACGCATGCGGCGAAGAGGGTAAACCCTTGCCGATTGTGCCCATCCGCTGGCCAGTCATGCCTGTTCGTGGGGCAAACTTACCCCTCGTTTTATAAATATGGGTCCTCCCTGTCGATTTCATTCATCCAATCCAGAGTAAATTACTCAGAGAAATCGTAGAGAGGGAGAAAGAAAGAAAGAAGAGAGTGTCCGGCCAAGCAAGGCCGATTGTTGTGGTTAGTTTCCGGCGATCTGATCGTTTGTGAAGCAACCTCCGATCAAGTATGGGAGGACCGAGAGCAGGAGAAGAGCGTGGAGAACCCTGACCTGGTTCAGAAGGTATGGGTGGGCTATGGCCGCATCAGTCCGAACTGATGGTCCTTGTGACCGCACCGCGGCTCTGGACGGTTCATTAGACCTGACCG